>NC_136969.1:33544148-33724148 GCF_032717465.1 Coenobita brevimanus
GGATGGGTGGGCCATGGACCAAGGAAGAAATGATTAAATTTTGGGCCGGTTCCGGATCCTGATCCCGAGTATCCCGCACAATATCTCCAAAAGTTCCCAATGAATATCAATGAAATTTTGTTGGAAGGTGGGATATCCACCAAAGAAAGAATTTATTACATTTTGGAGCGGATGCGCATCAGGATCCTTTTCAATGGCAATAGCATTGGCGGAGGTATGCCCTCTCCGCTTTTTTTTTTTTTTTTTTTTTTTTTTTTTTTATAAGTCGGGGCAAGTCCAGGCAGTGGCAGAAAAATACTGAACAAAAATTTTGGCGATCGCGCACGACGCTACAGAACAAAATTCTCTGAAATCGTGATGCGAAAATATGCGAAAATCATTTTTTCCATATTCTGGTCAGAATTGGTCATTGTGGGCTCAGTAACTGTATGGAAACAATGATAATGGTGTTTGCAAACATTTTGTGGTGGAAAGACTATTAGTTAGTCCCGTAATTTTTTCGGGCAAGCACTAGTCTACTTGTAATCTTCATCCACATCACCCACGACACAGATTTCTACAGTCATCAGCTCTTTTACCTACAAAACAATCAGCTCCTACCAACACGACAATCTCCTACCAACACTCTCACTACCAACACAGCCCCTCGTCTAGCAGTGTTTTGGTATCATTACATTCATCCACTGCACAATCAACATTTATACTCATATTCGCCACAACTATTTTCGGTATAAAAACAAGATCTGAAGACCCTAAGATAACTTCTTGTGTAACATCAGCAAGATCTGAAAACAAACGTGTCGAAGAATGCATTAGTTCAGTGTACAGGCAAGTTTTATAACCATATCTCCACCATCATTACCTACCAGCACCACCATTACTAACTGTATGCTTAACTGTAACCATACTCCTTTCAGATCATAAGAGGGACTACAAATATATATATATGAAAAGTTACAGCTTTACAATTTTTGTGGTTTTCTCTAAAACTTGTTGCAAAGAAAAAAACTGAGCAGATTTGAATTCAGTATTGTCCACTACTAAATAGCCGGTGTGAAAATGAGAACTGCATTATACATTCACAGACAAAAGTTTGCTTACTCTTTGACTGCGCCTACATCACACTTGACCATGTCCGTCACTTTCAACCAAATAGGGGGAGGCTGAGGCTCAGTCGGTAGAGAGGTGGTCTGCAGTCCTACCGGACCTAGGTTCAAATCTCCGCTGGGGCAGAGAACAGTTTAAGTCATCAGCAGACCCTACCGTGCTATTCCACTATGTAGGCTTGTCACTTAGGGTAAAATCAATCACGTTGCGCCCTGATGAAATACTAACTTTCTTTTTCTTACCCTGGGCATTTTTTTTCTTGCCTACAAAGCAGTTCTGCCTGCATGAAAGGAACGACACGAATCTCGACCCTCCCGAGACGACCTTAAATTGCATCTCAATCACCAGGCATACTGTGTGGATCAGTGTATTATCGCCTTCAACGGGAAATTAGAGACTTGACAAAAGATGAACCTGGTGCAGTGAATAGGCATAAATCTAATCCTCCTTTCATAACAGGTTCCCATCCGTGGTCTCGGGGATTGTTTTGGTGTTTTCTTTGTCAGTCACACATAGGTTTAAAATGCACTTCTCTTCAAATCACTTTTTGTTACTACCATTGTTTTGTCTATAAGGAGAGAACGACAATAATTCACGACCCTCCCTAAACCTCAGACATGCATAAAATCCGTATATCATTGTTGTATCCATCACTGCACCCACGGGAAGCTGCCACTGATCATTTCAATTGCCAATACACTCTGCCTGTACGTGAATGTCAGAGGGTGTAGTATACCTTTAACACGACAGAGACAGACAGACAGACAGACAGACAGACAGACAGAGACAGAGAAGGGAGGGAGGAAGAGAGGGAGGCGGGGAAGAGGGAGAAGAGTTCAATACATTCATTCAATATTTCGTGGTACATCCCATGGCGCCTACAGTACAGCAAGTCGGTGAAGTACTGAAGCAACTTTAATGCAGAGGAATGGTGAAGGATGCTCAGGCTGCCAGGGGTAATTAACTATCTCTTTGTCACCTGCTGGCCGTAAAGATGTGCCAAGCTCCATAATTGACTGATGTGTTCCTGGAGCCTTCATGATTAACACAGGAGGGCTAGGTGGCTCATTTTAGCACTAATGGAAGTCGTTGCATAATTGAGGTTGTTGCTAACCTGCTAATTATGTAAGCTTTCACTGCAGGAGCTCTTGAAATTTCTCCCTCAGTATCAGCATCAAAAATTCAATACACTGGAAATTAGTTGGTGTTTCACTTAATTAGTCCGAAACAGCTGCGGTCAATAAGCTTCAACAGTTCTGGGGTCCCGAACTAATGAAATGAAATGTCAGACCCTCCAATCACTTTGAATCATAGTGCGTAATTTAGCAGGGTCACACTAGGATTCGACACATTATATGCTTCGAGACAGCTTCGAGACAGTACAACGGAACTAATGACTGCAGCTGCACCTAGAAAACCAAAAAGTCTAAATATTATGACGTCTCATTTCTATATCCTTGCTACCGCTACATGAAGGATTTAGTAATGAAGAATGGCCTCTCATAGTAAGAGGACAAAAAAAAAAAAAAAAACTACTGCTCGTCTTCAGCAAATCTGTAAATAGGTTTTAAATCATTCGGTGGTGTAGCTCATATGATGTTCTCTTCGTGACTTCTTGGACTTGACTCCCTCGGTATCACCATCAAGTATTCAGGACGGCGGAAAACATTACCAACTCACCCTGCTAAGTTTTAAGACCCCGCCGTGCTGGGGACTAAAGTTTGGTGCCCAGGCCAGACCCTCTCCTGCTCCTCTTCCTCTCCCTGCTTCGACCACCATCGGCTCCTGCAGCTCTCAGCTCTCATTTCTTCTTTACTATTTTCATGACATATAACCTCAAGCTGAGATTAGTTCAGAGGCGTCTTTTTAAAATTTATTCTTGCTACCATCACCTCTTCCAAACCACTATACCTTCCAGAATTCTCATCCCTGGATACATTCTTCTTATCAGTCTGCACCCCAACATCCCTTCCAAGTAAATACTCCCTTCCCTCACCCCCCATCCCTTATCCCCACCCACTTTCCAACCTTCACTCGTACTACCCTTGTCATGCGTTGATGGATATTTGGTGTTATACTCTGATTAACATCAAATTATTATGCTGGTAACAGAAAAACGGCTACTGAGAGATATATTTAACAATAATCTCAATAACCATTTGGCTGCAATGGGGAAGTATACCTATTTCAATGTAGCTAACCTGTGGTGGTTAGATTAATCACAGGAAAACCTTACGAAACCAAATACTGTCTCTACAACTCTTCAGCTGCTAGTGTAAGTGGAGTAGGGATTTCTTTCGGTTAAGTTCTGAAGCTTTTAATTATCACGAGACCCTCAGTGCAGTTTGAAGGTTAAAAGAAAGTTGCCTGTCCTAAAAAGAGTCCTTCGTTCCTCCCTCCATCTCCTCGCTCACGTCCCGAACTTCACTCCCGACTCCTAGTCAAAGAAAATTCCTTCCCCTGGTCTATCAGTTTTGGTAGTTCATTTGTAGCTCTTTTCTGCATCCGATTCTAGTAGTATTTGTAGTTTCTGTTGTTGCAGCTCCAAGTTCATCTGAATGTTAACCCAGTGCTCTGCAAATTGAAGTTACTCCTCTCCTGCAGCTCACCGTACGGAGGGAGTTGAGGGACGTTTGCATAACCAGGCAACTCCACTACCCAGCTATGTAGGTGGCATTACGTGAAGGCGTCCCTCTTCAGCACCGCATTCGACTCTGAACATGAAAAGCCCGTTCCAGAAGTTCAGTAATTCACCTGCGTCATACTAAAGCAGGGGTGATCCATTGCTTTACGTCCTCTGTCGGACCCTGGACATAAGCTTCATATTCTGTTTAATGAGCCTCGCCTCTCCTCCTACAGTAGTTCATGCCGCACACCTTTAATTGTCACCACCTGAGTACCAATACCCACTATCCATACTGAAAATCGGTTAGGGAGTGTGCTACTTAGGACTGGTGGAATGGCAGTAACGTCTTTTATGATATGCCTCAATGTACGGTACTTTTTTCTCTGATATGTCCTAAAAATGTCGTTTATCCATCTTCAGTATGAACTTATAATAACAGACTTACACTGGAATATGATGCTAGTCACGAAGAATTGCCATGGAAAACATGTGTAGTCAGAGCATTTTTTATTTTCAGTTAGGAAAAATAAGCTGCAAAAGGGCAAAAAGCTTGATCCAAGTTGAAATGAAATGGTAAGTGCTTATTGACGATTTTACTGTGGTTATTATACCTAATTTTGCTCTGTATGTTATATCTGTATTTGTATATGTAAACTTGTCCTATTCTTATCGCCCACCTTTAGCGTGACGAGGCAATGTAGTTTTGTGTGTGTGTGTGTGTGTGTGTGTGTGTGTGTGTGTGTGTGTGTGTGTGTGTGTGTGTGTGTGTGTGTGTGTGTGTGTGTGTGTGTGTGTGTGTGTGTGTGTGTGTGTGTGTGTGTGTGTGTGTGTGTGTGTGTGTGTGTGTGTGTGTGTGTGTGTGTGTGTGTGTGTGTGTGTGTGTGTGTGTGTGTGTGTGTGTGTGTGTGTGTGTGTGTGTGTGTGTGTGTGTGTGTGTGCACGCGCGCGCGCTTTGCCATAATATCACGTCTTCAGATTTGGTTTGAAGGTAGCCAACATCATATTTTGGAGGGCAATTAGCATTCGGCCTCTGAATGCTTTTGTTTCATAATCTGCTATGTTACTCTGTTAAAGAATGAGAATGTGGTGGAGAAGTATAAAAAGGAGGATGGCGTGAGCTGGAGGGTGGGTAGCCTGATGGCGGAGGTCAGGGCGATATGGAAACAGTTTAATCGTGGTCACCTCCTCCAGGACAGACAGATCGATGGATAGATAGATAAAGATGCGGTGGAGAGACGGACAGATGCTGATGGAACTGCATCTTTCCATCCAACATTCATCCAGGCCTATCAATGTCGTTACATTATTTTTTTCTCTGACTTCGCCTAAATTAGCAACTTCGCATACGGAACACTAACCTGCAGCATTAGATTAACACTAGAGTATGATGCTAGTCACGAAGAAGTGCTGTGGGAAGGATGTAGAGCCTTAATATTACCCTTCCCTGCCAATATTGCCTTTTTCTGCCACTGAGCTACGAGAATAAGCTACAAAAGGACTAAAATCTGAGCCAAGTTAAAGTGAAAGAAATGTAGCTAACTTGTTGCTTCATCCCTCCAGCCTCTCCTGCACCACTTCTCTCTCCTCACCCTCTGCTCTGCTCTCTTTACCTCTCTTCACTCGCTCTTTTGCCTCTCCTCAATCTCTTCCCCACTCTCTCCTACTTTTTTCATCCCCTCCCCTCCCCTCCTCTCTCTCTCTCTCTCTCTCTCTCTCTCTCTAATTCACACCCTCCGACATTACCTTTCCACCTCCGTTCTCTCTTACGTCCCTATCTCTTCCTCTTCCCTCCCCCTATCCCTCCTCTTTTTACCCCCTTCCATTGCATCCCACTTCACTCCCCTTCCTCTCATTCCCAACCTCCCGTCCCTCCTCCTCTTACGTCCCTCCTTCAGTTCTTCCATCCTCTCCAATTCCCTCTACTTTCATCATCTCCATTCCCTCACTCTCCAATTCCCCCCACTCCATTAAACACACCTCCACTTCTTACTCATCTTTCCTCTTCATTTCCTTTTCCCCTCCTCTCATTAACCTCCACTTCCCCCGTCTTTCCTCCCTCTCCTGTCCTTCATCCCCATCGCCTTCCTTCTTTCCCTATCATGTCTCCGCCTGTCCCCCCCTTTCCTCTCGTCACTCCCCCAGCCCATTGTCCTCCATTCCACCATTCCCTCCCCTCCTCTCTCATCTATTCCATTCCTACCCTCCCACCTTTCCTCTTCATCTCTTTATTTTTCCACCCTCTTTTTCTACTACCTCCCTTCTCCTCCCTCTCTCCACTCTCCCTCCATCCTTCTTTACTCTTCCACCCTTGTATCCTGCCTCCCTTCTCCTCCCTCTCTCTGTCTTCACCCCTTCCTCCATCTCACCTCACCAGTCCTCCTCTCCGCTCCTAATTAAGCTGTCACAAATTGTCACTAATTATAGCGTCCTGTGTTCACCTCCTGTTCCGAAAACGAACTCAATTATCCTTTACCAAATTTGCTCAGTAAAATCATCTGCCAATATAGCAAGACTGTGCAAATAATTATACAGTTGTACTGAAGGCGTTAAATTTACCACGTTAGCTACAACAGGTTTCCCAGCTACAACTGCTCATCTAGTTACAACAGGTTTTCTAGGTACAATAGGTCTCCTAGGCACAACAAGTCTCCTAGCTGCAACAGGTCTCCTAGCTACAACAAGTCTCCTAGCTGCAACAGGTCTCCTAGCTACAACAAGTCTCGTAGCTAAAACAGGTCTCCTAACGACACCATTCCCCTTCCTCTCATTCCCGTCCCTCCTCCTCTTACGTCCCTCCTCTTGTTCTTCCATCCCCTTCAGTTCCCTGTACTATTATCTTCTCCATTTTCTTAATTACACCAGGTCTCTTAGCTACAACAGGGTTGAGCTACAACAGGTCTCTTATCTACAACAGGTTTCTTAACTACAAGCCTCAGCTACAGCAGTTCACTTAGCTACTGTACAACAGGTCACTTGATTACCACACGTCCCCTTGCTACAACGGGTCTCACTTAAGTTGAACATAAATTCTTTCACTCTAGTTCCTTACATACTCTTGCATTTTACCTCACCTCGTTCTCAGTCCCCCTCTCCTTCTTCTTTCACCCATATCTCTCTTACATACAATCTCCTAGTCAGTCTCTCACTCTCCCGTACTCACTCTCTCAGTCAGTCTCTCACTCTCCCGTACTCACTCTCTCAGCTTGTCTCTCCATGCTCCTTCCCGGTCTCCCTCTCCTTCTCCTACCATCCACCTCACTATTTCCAAGTCAGGGCTTGTATTTATCAAAGCTCCTAAGTCCTTATGGCAACTCGTAAGTCCTCATGAGTGTTCATAAACTTGCGAGAAATCCTAAGGGCTATTTATGAAGCCTCACAAGCGCTGCGACTTTTCACATCTCGGGGGCTCAGTTAGGCGAGGTGGGAGCTGTCACAAGGATTTAGGAGTTTCTCACAAGCGCTAGAGGAAGCAAAATGGCCGATCAACAACAACGTGAAATCCATCATCCGTGCTATTTTCGCCCTCGCAGTGACTTTGATGATTTATACGATGATGGCAAACGAAGAAAAATGTATAGACTGGATCGTGTTGACCTCGTGTTTGTGACTGAAAAATGTATAGACTGGATCGTCCTGACCTCGTGTATGTGACTGAAAAATGTATAGACTGGATCGTCCTGACCTCGTGTATGTGACTGAAAAATGTATAGACTGGATCGTCCTGACCTCGTGTATGTGACTGATTTAGTTAGAGGGTGAATGAGAACGGCACTGAGAGGCGTCAAGTTGTAGCTGCTGATATGAAAGTGGCATTGACACTGAGATCATACCTGGAAATCCAATAGTGCAGTGTTCATGACAGCATTGCATACTCGGGAATAAATGACTTTCCAGAAATGTTACTCTCGTATGCACTCACAAGCAGTTTTCCGAGTAGAGTGTGTGAGTTAGGGAGCGAATGCGTGATGCGAGGTGCTCGCCGGATTTCAGAGATTAATATTAGCTTCTTCATCCTCTACTACCAATACCACCAATAAATACGTTATCATTACCTATTTCAAACACAGCATTTATTATCACAAACTAACTTAAATTTGTAGTACAAAGAACGTAACTGACTAAAAATGCGAAACCGGCAACTCAAAATTTTGTATTTGAAAATAAGTACAAGTAATTGTTGAAATATCGATATATAGGCAACGATATGTATATCAGTATGTTTATTTGTATTTGCAACTTTATAATTTTGCATAATATGAGTCAGACAAATCAAATTGGTCATATATAGGCAAAACACTTTTGCAAACAGTAGCATGGTTTTTCACTAGCAATCAAGTCTGACAGTGTTTCAGATCACAGTTGTGCTATTCTCTGAGAGCGTTGATGAATACCTCCTAGGAACTTTTCACAGCCGTGGGTGATTTGGGGAGATATTAGTGGATACTTGTGAAAAATCAAAAGAATTATTATACATCCTGGTCCAGTCCCTCACTCTCCCTCACACACATCGGCAGCTTATCTCTCCACCCCCTTCTCGGTCACCATTTCCTCCTCCTACCGCCCACCTCACTCACACTCTACAAGTCATTCTCTCACTCTCCCCTACACACACTCACAGCTTATCTCTCCACCTTCATCTGGGTCTCCTTCTTCATCTTTTCCCAACCTTCTCTCTCTCTCTCTCTCTCTCTCTCTCTCTCTCCCAGATTTTGTGGGTGGCAGTAAAATCGGTTTTAAGATTCAATAACACTGGGAGTTGGACGTGACTGTAATTTTTTTCATTAAAGTCTAATCTGACAGCGACACCGTAATTAGAAGAAAAGCAACTGTATTTCCAGTTATTATTATTATTATTATTATTATTACTATTATTATGAGCGACCGAGCGCAGCGAGAGAAGCTATGTTCACTCTAAGTTTAGCTGAGAAATGAGTGGCCCGACACGACCCGGCCTGGCCTGACACAACACGGCCCGACTGCGATGGTTTTCAGAGGCTAGTAACTTTTCTACTGAGATAGAAAAGAGATTCTTTCGGCGGATAGTAGATACATTCAACAAATTTTGTTTCTAGCTATATATTTACTCATGAGACCAAGGAAACCCCTTGGAATCCCGGCTTTCCAAGGGAATCTACCGAGGGCTTCAATTGACATGCTCCTCTTTGAAACTGAATATAAAAGGATTTCCTGTTGTAACACTGTTTTCTTGCATGATTCATAACACTATCAGATATTTCGCTCATAATTTTATATGAACGTTTTTTCTATGTTTAGGGGGTGAAATCAGCAAGAGTAATCGCCCCATTTCTGGATTTTATCATTCAGTCAATAGCCAAGCGTTTACCGACGCAGTTTGTTGACACGGCAGGTCGGGAGCAGAGAACTGAACATTGCGCGAGTGATAAATGCTACGGCTCCTTGTTATATGCACATCAGAGAAATAACATGTGAGAGAGAACACTTGTAAAAGGAAATATTTTAGCTCAATTATTCTTCTGTTATTGTTCAACTGCCTCACCAGAGATGTTGAAAGTTTACACAAAGATGAAATTGATGACATGCGTATGTACAAGCGCTCGCTCGCTCGTTAAGCGCGCACAAAGAGCACTTACTGGTTACTAAGAACTCCACATTCTGTGTTCTTTCTGATATTGCGGATAACATTTGTATTCAGGGAAGAGGGGGGGGGGGAGATTTAAAAGCCTGGCATTCCAAGACCGGTCGAGATAGAGACTTGAAATTTTCAGGAGTGATGCATTTTGGCTGCAGGCTTCTTTTGGTACCTTTTTTTTTTCCTTGCTCTAGCGCCCTGTATGTTATTTTTTCAACTTTTGTTCACCTGTGCAGCAAAAACTACTGCATCGATTGTTTTGCAAATATGCCAGTATTTAGTCGTTAACATATGCTAGTGCACTGGTTACTGTTTTTGAGATGCAACAAATACTTTTTGAGATATTAAGGAAAATCAAAATGCCCCCTCAGACCTAAAAGTGTTAAATCGGAAATTATTTGGCCGATTATGATCAAACTCGGTGGAAATGTAGTGGGCCATTAGTGAACATGACATGCATAGTATGAATGACCTTGACCTTGATCTCAAGGTCACAGATTAAAATCAGCAAAAAACTTTGTCACACCAGAAGTCCCTTAATATTAGGCATACATTTATTATCACAAAAGTATTTTCAGAATCCTAAGAATATCTACTGTGCCTTCGATAAATAAATGTACATCTACAAAAGAGTACAATTGGGTACAAAGGAAAACAAACAGTAATAGACTTAATGGTCCTTTCTTGGCCGTATGCTACGAGTACTGAAGCTCATGACGGTATCTAATTCTTCGAGCTGAGGAGGAGGGCAAGCGCGATGGCTCCCACCCGCCAATCAAATCTTCAAACTCTTGGGTCGTGTACCATATATGAGCTTGATGCAATGTGTGTGTGTGTGTGTGTGTGTGTGTGTGTGTGTGTGTGTGTGTGTGTGTGTGTGTGTGTGTGTGTGTGTGTGTGTGTGTGTGTGTGTGTGTGTGTGTCCAAGTCCGGTAATACACTTGACATCAGTTCCTAGAGGCCCACCTGTCCTATGTGCCACATACCTTTCCATGTTACCATTTCGGCACTAATTCCCACTGTCCACACTCTGAATACATACTAGGGTTGTCTCATTCACGACTGGTCTGATGGTATTAGTGAGGATGTTTTAATGACATGTTTGTAGATCTCTGGGAAGAGCAACAAAGTCAGTTCTGACGAAATTCATATCATCAAACCGCTCCCTGCCCCGGCCTAGGATCAAATTTGCGTCTTTTCAGAGAACACGTCACTTCTTTGACCACTGTTCAGTGCAAAAGTACAATATTCAAAAACAATATACATGGGAGTGTAAAGGTTCTACAGCATAAGAGTACAATTCGTCACTCACGTAAACCAAGATGACCAGAGAGATTTAACATACATTAATAGGATCATTGCTGCAGGAATTGAACTCCCCAACGCCTCACCGGCAGATAGGCAAGTAAAGGCTGATTAACACGCTCGTCAAGTACAGTGTTTGGGGGGAAACGGTCCAGTAACTCTTTTACATCCACCACGAAGCTTGAGGGGGAGGAGTATAAAGTCAGATGTAAAAGATTAAAGTTCCCTGGCTGAGGAGCGAGAAAAAAAAATGTTCAGTTGACTGCAAAAGTTAGGAAACACTCACGTCCACCACGATGCCCGGAGAGTCGTATATAATAACTGGGTCAGCACTGGATGGGCTGAACTGGTAAAACTGTTCAGCGCCGCGCCACCATGTTAGCGAGTACAAGTTGGCTCCCTCCAGGTCATATCGGCAGGCCAGCTTCACCGTAGAGCCCACCTTGACGATACTGGGCACCTGCATCTCCATGATTCGAATCCCAGCCGTCCCTGAAAACAAAACATATGAGTTATTAACAATGAGACAAATGGCGAAGGGAAAAGATACATAAAAATGAAATTAATGTGTCTATACATTGATCCTGCGCTTATGGAACAATACCGTCGAAGGTTGCTATGAAAAAGTCACGGCACTTTGATATGAGATCATTTCTATCCATCATTCAGTCCAGTATTGCCCGATCAGAAGCATAAGGTTCGGGGCTAGGCTACTCATTTCAGACATTTCAAACAAGAGTGGCCAAGTACTTGTCCCTGAATGCCAATACTTGAGTATCAAATGCCAATAGCCCCTTGGAAGTAGACCCTTGTGGGCCACATCTAGTAGGAGTGCCTCGACTCACTAGACCACCAGGCGTCTACCAAATTATACAAGGGCAACAGGACTAATGCACTACATCAGTACACAGTATGAAGGCCCACCTTTGACCCTACTGCGTGGATCAGTGAACTGTTCAACAGAATCCAAGTATGACAAGGGGAAGACATACACAAATACATTTAAAGAGTGAATACTGAGGCAAAAGGAAAAAAAATAGCTTACGTGATAGTAAGCCTTCCATTCAGCGACTGACACAGACATAATTGAATGGAATAGGGGGGCATCCAGGAAAATCCCTGAAATTCATAGGACTCTGGGACAATAGTTAATTAAGCTGTTATTATCTTGAGGCAACAGTTTATAGGGGCGGCAAGGCAGGCTGGAAGGGACTTGGGAAGGTATTTATAAAGATTTTTACAGCCGTATTATTAACACGGCTTGAGTCAAGGAGTAAGCAAGCCCATATTATTTTGATTGTCATGGAACTCCTCTAATTCACTCCGACAAAGAGAGTATGTTTTCACTCCTGTTTGTTTGTTTGTCGGTCTGTTAGCAAGATCACTCAAAAACCAAAAGAGAGTTTTGGACCAAATTTGGTGGGCAGATAGCCCATGTCCTAGGGAACAGTCAGTTAACTTTGGGGGCCGATCCGGATCTTTTTACAGATTCTGGATCCAGAAAACACTTTTTGCGAAACCATAATCAGTAATAAGAAAACCTCACCCATTATGAAGAGTGGTTTGGAAATTACGTTTCCCTTGTCGGAGAGATGCGCTCCACTGAGTGCCCCTCTAGTTGTTTGATGTGATCAGTCTGCTATCCCACATTACAGAATGTAGTCAGTAACGATGCAGAAGGAAAAATATGCTATATGATCTTCACATTTATGGAACGCCTTTAATTGTTAGGAGTTTTTAGCTTGCATCCCACATTACAGAGTGCAGTCAGCAACGATACGGAAATGACAGACAAATTCCATGATCATCACATCTTCATAAAGCATTGTGAAAAACTACAGGCCTCTTCATACCTTCATGTTGTTAGTTTTAATAATACGGCACTGAACCCCTTCAAGCCGAGAAAAGAAAGCAAAATATGTTACAGCGGTTTAGGAGAAGTATCTAAAAAGGATCTTAGCCTTCTCATACTGGGAACAACGTTAGTAATGTATTCGAAATAATGTTGGACAATTTGATTCACCTGAGGGAGTCAATATTGATATTATTAACCCTTTCAGCCCTGGATGTGGGAGAGGGTTGTATGAAGCTTCTGAGAGGTATACATAAATCATTTTAACCAGTACTTACGATACACAGGTCATTACAGGAGTGAAGTATTGGATGGAATATTTAGCTCTATTTTTTTCACAGAAATATTCACTCCCTTTTGTCTTAGAAGTATTCATTCTCTTTTAGATTAAAATAAATGTTTGGTAGTTATATCGGTGAAATGAAAAAGATAAATACCTAATTTTTACACAACTAACACTCAAAAAAGTTTGGTTTTGGCTGTGAAGTGTTTCGTAGCTATTTGAGTACACTGAATATCTGAGTACGCAACCAAAGCTCAAGACAGTTTCTGAATAGGTTTCCTAAGCATTTTTCTTTACCATGCCCGGACTAATGAGATAATGCCGGAGGTCTTGATTTATTTGTTGATTTTAGGCCATATTTGTCTTGGTAACTGTAGGCTGCACCCCACATTAGGTCTTGGAAAATGTAGCCTCTATGGTACTGAAGAAAGATGATGAGATATGAAAGGGAAGATTTTTAGTTCGAGTATAAAATGGTTATTTTTGCCCCACCCACAGGGGCAGGTAAACTCAATACGTGTCCCTAACTCTCACTCTCCACTGTGTCACTGTACTATTTTTAAGTATGAAATCTGATAAATTTTCTGTTGTAGCTTTATGGGCATTGCACCTTCATTTCCATTTTCTCTTCAGCATTCAAAGGGTCCAGGCCTTTGAGAGGGCGTGTTAAACGGTGGGAGGAAGGGGTGAAGGTGGTGTGCCTGGTACTGTGTCTGAGGTGTGTCCGACGTGCTTTTGGTGTGTAAATGGAATGCGTTTCATGTGTATCTAAGGAGTGTGTCCAAAGACAAAGGACAAGTTTGGGGAAGTGTAAGGGTGGTAGAGATGGCTGGGGATTGGTGCGGCTCTCACATGTGGCCCCTTTCCTGCTGTTCTTATTTCTACTGCTGCCATGTTCTTTTTTACCTCATTAGACAAGGCAACAAGAATAAAAAAAAAAAAAGATACGTCTATGAGTTAATGGGCTTGAACTTACTAATAGACGAAATGACTATCTGGCAAACAGCGTGCGAAACGAATCTGTAAAGAAGTGGTATAAGAAATGTGTTAGTGTCGCTTGTGAGGTGGAGCTAAGATTTCGAAGGCTTGTATAACGTGAGAGTATGAAGGACTGATAAGCCTTTTCACTAGGAATACTCTCGTTACTTCTCTCATTTGCATTCTTTTCCTCCCTTTTTTTTTTACTCTACCTCACCTCAGTAATGTCGTGATGATGATGGTGATGTCGATGATGACGATGGTGTAAATATCAGTCACGTAGCATAATGTCCCTATCACAATGACCATCTCGGGCAACTTGGTGTACCATAGTCTCAAATGCCCCCCCTCCTCCTCCTTAAATAATAATAATAATAATAATAATAATAAGTACAGCGCAGAAGCAGACTAAGAATTAACACTAACCACCACATCCACCACAGTACCAAAAAAGTTTATGAAGGTACACACCAGGAATCCCAGACAGAAGTAAGTGGAAAGTTGAAAAATAAAACAGGACGGGTTTGTGGGACTCTCATTTGCCTGAGGAGGGAGGAGCTAAAGTAATATGCCTAAATACCCTCGTTTTACGTGCTTTCGTGTTGCACTCCCAGGTTGTCGTGACTGTGCATAAGTAGTGAGGGGAGAGAGAGAGAGAGAGAGAGAGAGAGAGAGAGAGAGAGAGAGAGTGTGGAGAGGAGAGGAGAGAGAAAGTCTCATCTTATTATCTTACTGTGTTCATAAGCACCTGAGACCAGAACTAAGGCTCATATAATCTTTGGGTAAGAAGGCGACTTCGTCCGTCTTTTTTACTCTTACTTTCGCATATGACTCACAGATATTCTCCGCGATTTTATTCTCGCAACAATATCGAGATTACAAGTTGACAGCGTACAGGATCATATTGCTTCTGTTGTGGTTCCTGGTGACGCGAACCTAGAGAAATGCATATTGATACATAGCCCTTCTAAAGTCCACCATTCCCCTGTGATTGGAGAGGGAGCGAGGTAAGGCACAGTTGTATAGCCGGGCAGAGGAACCGTCAGGTCATATCGGTGCCACCAACAGAAGCTGACTCTCTCCAACATCAGAACAGTATTATGTGCAGCTAATATGCACAGTCAGAAAATGAAAGAACAAAAATAAGGACGGACTTCGGTAGTCTCTGAAATGTCCGCCCTAAGGTGGGATCGAACCATAGTCTGATTGAGTGGATGATGCAAACACTAACACCCTGACTAGCTAAGGCCTCGGAATATACTAATAATGAAATTATCGTGGCTGAACGGTTTTTAGAATGCAAGTGTGTGTGTGTGTGTGTGTGTGTGTGTGTGTGTGTGTGTGTGTGTGTGTGTGTGTGTGTGTGTGTGTGTGTGTGTGTGTGTGTGTGTGTGTGTGTGTGTGTGTGTGTGTGTGTGTGTGTGTGTGTGCGCGCGCGCGCGCGCTCGTGCAAGGCAGAATTATGTACACCTTTCCTATCACTCCTTTACTCCCCATTTCTGTCGCTGACAACATTCACAATACCATCAGCCGTGTCGATAGCACGTCCTTTACTCTTTCTGTCCTCTCTTCCATTTCACCTATTGTCAAACTGCCACTATTCCTCCTGTCATTCCCTTTCTGTAATCATTCAAGAAACTCATCAGGTTGTGACAGTAGTGGCGAGAAAACCAGATAATGGGTGCGAATCGAATTTAAGCAGTTGTTACGTGCTTGGCTTGCCCTCACTCACACACAGGCATTTAAGGGACGCAGTTGTGGAGGCTTTTATCCCTGTGTGGAGGCGGCGCGGCGTGGTAGTGACTGTGGCTTTGCAGTGGAATGTGGTGATGGTGGTGTGGTGAGCTCGTGGTGCTGTGTGTGGTGGTGGAATTGTGGTGGGTTTCTATACTTGTGCAAGGGCGATTGGGATGGTAGATAAGTTGGTAATATATGGAGTGGAGATTGTGTTGTAATGGCAGAGGTGTAGTGGAGGAGAGGTTGGTGATATCTGTATGGGGGGTTGTGCTGTGGTAGGTGCAGGTATAATGATGGTGATGTTGGTAATATTTGTAGTGGAGGATGTGGTATGGTAGTGGGAGCGTTATGGTTGAAAGAATAGGAGGTGGAAAGACTGATGATGAATGTGTGGGAGAATAGTTCTGATTGAGGGATTGTGTACTGGTGATAGTTGTGGGTTGGTGATGGTATAACATTCTGGTGGAAGGGCTTGTGAGACTTATAAAGGGAGTGGTAAGTGGTGGGATTGTGGGTTTATGGTGCAAATGCTGTGATGGTGGAAAAGAGAATTTTGTACTATGAAGAAATGAAGGTGATAAGGTGTTGTGTTGTTGAAAGGGTCAGTAGTACTTGTGGTGTGACTGTGGTGGTATTGTTGTAATTGTGTGATAGGATGTTCCAGAGGTGAAACGTTTATGGAGGAAGGAAGTTTTGGGAGAATGGGTTTAAGGTGCGGTGTTGTGGGAGTGTTATTGTGGAGGTGTAGATGTCACTTCTAGCGGTGACAGAAATGAAGTTGTGTGGGTCTTGTGGTGGAAAGAAGTGGTTGAGATTTTGTGCCGGAGTAGTGGAGCGCCTGATGATGCTTGAGGAGGAGAGTAGTTGCGCTAGAGGGGTTCTTCAAGTGTTATTGGTGATTTTGTGGATATGGAATTTTTGTGGTGCTCTTATCTGAGTGTGGAGACTCCGTTGTTGTGCAGGGTTTGTTGTGGGTTTGTTGTGATGGTGAAAGGATTAATTACACAGTACTTATGTACAGACCTAGCTGTGATGGCGGTGGAGTTGTGTGGTGGACTGTTGCAGATGAGAGGTCTGTGGGGGAGAGATGTGATGTGGTGTAGAGGCTTTTCTGTTGGAGGTAGTGTGGTGGATGTTGAAGGTTTGTATATAAGGTGTGTGGTGGAGTATTGCTGTGGTGGTGAAGGAGTTCATGATACTGGCAGGAGACTTTTTGTGGCAGATAGCAGTTGTAAGGTTGTTATGCTGGTGAATGGGGTTGATGACGTTTGTAAAGTGGGAGAAGAGTGGGGCAAAGAATTTATTAATTTATTTATTTATTTATTACATATGAAAGAACATCATTGCTTGAGCTACAGCAAAATTTGTTCCATCCAAAGAGAGCTGAAGAAAAGAAAGCCAAAAGTAATATTCGTTTATTTTTGACCTCATCGAGCACAACGAATTTAAGCGACTGGGAGTGACAGTCAGTGGAAAGACAAGTAAGAAGTTATTTCCAAAGCTGACAAATTGTTCTTGAACCGAAGATTGTGTGTCTTTATGATGGTAAAACAAAAACTTATTCCCTATGGAGAGGATAAAGTAAAAGGAATGTTTTAAACTCTTTCAGTACTCCGACGTCTTTTGTACTTGGGAATTGCTTTCATTGAATTTCTGTTTAGGTTGCGAGAGATTATGAAGGAATTTGAAGCAAACTCAAATTCCTCCTTTGGTACAGGAAGCCTACCATTACCTAAATATGGCCGCCTGGCAGCCACCAGACGGCCTAAAAGACCTGGGTTATGTAACCGAACTTCTGGTGTTCTTACTCCCTGGGCCTTCCTGGAGTCCAAGGAGCAATAAGGATTGGGTGTCAAAGAGCCATAAGGATTGAGTGTTACCGTTTATTACACACACTGAGAAAGGAAAAATTTTGTACGGCAAAGCCTCCTTTCCTCAGAATAGGACAAAACTAAAGGCTGCCTCAAACAAGGTACCAGTTATAGCTTCAGGTTTATGGTCCTTCGAGGCGCTGTGGAACCATACAGACAAAATCCCTAGGGCGAGGGCCGAGAACAAAATTGTAAAATGTCGCTACTCGTGGACCAAGTTTTGTGGTGGAAGAGGAGGGCTGTCCTGACTGTGGACACTCACGTAAGTGTGTAAGAGCATCACTGAGACCTGGATCGTGGCGAGAAATATCGAGGGGGTTGAAAACACTGTAATAAAGAGACACTTGTATTTTTGTACGATGGGACAATGATTATGGGATCCTACTAAAATGTGATCCAGGTCCTCCCGCAACGAGAGTGTGGGTGTGCAAAAGAAATGCATATGGTATGGGAATGCTAGTTTCCATATGCACAACGGAGAGAATGAAAATAAGTATATTGTTTAGGAATACCAACTTATATGTTCGAGTATGTATTCCTCAGTCTTTAATTCCCTCTGCCTGTGACTCATAAGTCTTTAAAAGGCAATGTGTCCAGACATCTCGAAAAGTACGGGTCTTGAATTTGACTTGCTGTTTTTTCTTCTTCTTTTATTTATTTTTTGAAACAACAGTTCTACGAACTTTTACCTTTGGTTCTTTCTTATTGGCATATTAAGGGAAAGGTATCATATATATTCTTGAATGCCACTCTTGCACTCGTATATACATGTTCAACTTTCGAAATCTGTTGTGTTTCAGTTTACATTATCCTTTCATTTCTGACACTTTTTTTCATTACATCCTAATCAAAGCGTTTTCTTTCCTCGGTCTATTAGATACAAAACGTGGAATTTGTCTTTCAATCCGGCTGTCATCCATTGTGTTATTTTTAGCTTGCAGAAACCTACAATGGAAGAGACATCGATTATATGTTTATCGGGCACTGAATATTTCATTTTTATGAACACTAACACCAGACGATTTTATATATATATATATATATGGCGAAAGAACAACTTTTTTTTTTTTTTTACATTTTTTGGGCCTACAGCCTGTTCCTTGGACCAATTTAGCCCAAAACTTAATCAGTTGATCAAAGGGTAATAGCCCATCATCTCTGCAATTTTAGTCAAAATCGCAAGAGTAGTGTTTGCGTAAAGTTATGAACAGACAGACAATCAAACAGAACAAACTGAGTGAAAACAATACCCGTCCTCTAACCCCTGCTGGGCGGGGACGAATAGGAAAATATGAGCTTGATGAAGAGACCACTTACAAGCCGCAATGTCAAGGTGTGGTTTATCTAACACTGCATCAAGAGAGTGGATAGTGGACACCCTCAGTTAACAGAGATAGTACGTCTTTGTAATGACTGGGTTTAGAGGTAGGACAGGAAAACTTGGTGAGTGGATGGTGAGCACCGAAAACATGCATAAGGGTGGAAAATGGGTGCCTGATGGAGTAAACGCTTGAGGAAACCAGATACATAGCGGACATATAAAGTGGCGATAAATTCCAATACCTGACTTGATAGAGGAGGTGCTGGCTTAGGCTGTGGACACGCGTAGGAAAGGAAAAGAGAGAGAGAGAGAGAGAGAGAGAGAGAGAGAGAGAGAGAGAGAGAGAGAGAGAGAGAGAGAGAGGAGTATATAAGAAATACAGGTAACAGGAGGACGAGGCTATAGGTGTGAGAAATAAATCTTCTAAGATCTAATTAACGTGTGTGAGAAAAGGATAGACAAAGGAAGGCTCTCCCCCCCCCCACCACGCCATCTAGTTAAGAGATCTGGAAGGAAAGTGAAGTATAAACCACGTGTGTGTGTGTGTGTGTGTGTGTGTGTGTGTGTGTGTGTGTGTGTGTGTGTGTGTGTGTGTGAGGGGGGAGACAGAAAGAGAAAAGTGTGAGGAAGAGTAAAGCCGCTAGGTCCAGTAATTGGAACGAGAAGAAAGAAAGGTTGGACAGATGAAACAGATGTGTGGCAACGAGAGTAGGAAAGTAAACAGGAAAACAGAGAAAAACTTACTTGTGGGGGAGGAAGGAAAGAAAGACAAGTAAAGAAAATAAAAGTGAACTGGGCAACAGAAAAGGGGGGGTTCGGGCTCGGCTACTGCCAACCACAAAGACCGGGAGATGAGTTTTCCGAATGAGTCACCTTGCTAACCTGACTGAGAATATCTTTACATTGGTATCCATGGCCTTTACTTATAAACTTTCCTAAGCCTAATCTGTGTAGGAGATTGTTTGCGTATATGTTTCTCTTCAGTCATACAGCTACCAAAATCTTCACCATCAGGGATTGTATTTATTATCTTTTCTTAGTTTACATTGTACACAAGACTGCCTGTACATAGGTTTGTCTTCACCCTTGCTGTTAAAAAGTTATTCACATTTAAACTGGAGTGACAAACTGCGATATACAGGGTTGTTCGCAAATATCGCGTCGCTGGAACTCATATAATGTGTTGCAGGGACGGCCCAGTCTGCTGATATGGGTGTGGAGCTGGAAGTTGGATTTAAAAAATAAATAAATGATACAAATTACATATTGATAACGCTGACTAAGACACCTCCACAACACACGACTAAGCACCTAGAAGAGTGTAGGACCAGTAAAGTGAGCTTTGTGAGCGCGTGACAAGCGGGCGAGCGTTTGTACATAAGCTTATCATCACAATTTCATCTTGGTGTAAACTTTCACCATTTCTGGTAAGGTAGTTGAACAATAACAAATTAAGCAATAATATTTACTCTCCCATGTTTTCTCTCTCTCACACACAACCCTGCTGATTTCATCGCCTGAACATAGAATAAACGTTCGTGTAAAATTATGAGGATAATATCCGATATTTAACTGTAAAATTCACTCAGTAAAACGCAGTGTTACAGCAGGAAATCTGTACTTTTAATCGATTTCATAGTGGAGCATGTCTGTTGAAGCCCTCGGTTCACTCCATTGGAAAGCTAGGATTCCAAAGGGCTTCTTTGGTCTCATGAGTAAATATATAGCTAAAACAAAATGTATTGAATGTATCTACTACCTGCTGAAAGAATCTTTTATCTATCTCACATAGTAGAAAAATTATTACCCTCTGAAAACCATAGTGGTCGGGCCGTGTCGTGTCGGGCCGCATGTTTCTCAGCTGAACGTAAACATCTCTTAGCTACTCTTGTTCGCTTCGCTCGCTGCGCTCACTCGCTCGCAGTCACCCTATATTATATGTATATTTATATAATTGTATTTATATAGTATCAGTTAATTGCTATGAAGACAAATATAGCCTGTGAATTCGTTAGGACAGTATTATAGACCCACGTTTGTCTGGACGCGAACCCAGGGGACTGCTAATTGAAGCTGCACTTCTTTTACAGTCCACCACTATCCCTTCGGGCGATAGGCAGGAAGCTGAGAGAAGTTCGTGTAAGTGGACAGCTCCACCGACCAGTTATAATGGTGCCGTCTAGTGAACACGTTCCAGTCAACCACTTTGTTTAGGATAATTTATATATACGACCTGAGGACCCAGGACTGGAAACACACACACACACACACACACACACACACACACACACACACACACACACACACACACACACACACACAATGATTCACGCAGCCCTAACTCGGTTCACACAAATTCCACACCGGAATAGCCACAATCTATTATTTCCAGGGCTGCATGCAGACGAGGCCTTTACTATATTTTTCCTGGGTGACAGATTTACTTTGTTGTTATTAGACGGAAAGATTAGCTTTGTTTTCCAGTGCGAGGATGAATTTGTACCTTTATCACAAGGGTATATTTACGAGAGGATGGAGAATAAGAGACGGACTAGGACACTGTATGTGAGTGAGGTGAAGGGAGATCAGAGGAATGGGAGACCAAGGAAGAGATGGAAGGAGGAAGTGGAAAGATATAAGAAAGTGAGGTGTGAGTTAGGGGAAGGGCAACCAAACGGCAGAGGACAAAACGATGTGCAACCAATTTGTCTGTAACCACCCCTTACGGGATTAAGAAGCCAGGAAAGAGATAGATAGATATGCAGACAGATAAATATCTTTATTGGAAGACCGAAAGCTGTTTCTGACAAGATGGTGCTCAGACGCATCCCTTATTATTGTTTTCTGTTTCTGCTTAGGCTAGGCTGCCTTAGGTAAGAGTACGTTAGGTTGACCTACTTTTGGTTAGGTTAGGTAAGGATTAGATTTGGTTAGGTTAGATAAAGGTTGGGTTCCCTTAGTTTAGGGTAGATAAGGTTTCGTTAGGCTCTTTTGGTTAGGTTAGGTAAAAATTTGATTTGGTTAGGTTAGGTAAAGGTTGGGTTACTTTAGTTTAGGTTAGATTAGGCTGGGGCAAGTTAGATCAGTCTAGTTATTATCAGAATGGTGCAACTTATCATATCCATGGGTATACACAGGCGACAGCGGGCGATTAGAAATTATATTATTGTTTTTGCCAATCTTTTCACGACAAATAATGAGTGAAATCATTTTGTGGTTGCCTCCAAGTGTTGTAATTTTATTCTGTTCCTCTACACGCAGTCACAGTGGTCTTAACCGATTCCTTACACAGCCATACGCAGACAAAACCCTTACGATTGCTTTGTAGGAGGGGGAGGGGGAAATTGCTTCTCTTCTCCTAGCAATGTTAAATTAGGGCGGTTTGGTTTGATTAAATTAGGTTAGGAAAGGTATAGCTAGATTTCGGACTACCGGATAGCTATTAACGTCACTTCTTTTTTCCTTGCCGTCTCCGCGCGATTTCCATTACATCTTTCCATAAGTAACAAAAACAAAGCATTAAAGGCGACAACATACCGAAATAGCCAAATTCGTATCCAATTACCCAAGTGAGATTTTAAGCACTATTAGCAAGGGGCGAAACTCTAATTATTTTTGTGGAGAGAGGTTGGTGCAGATTGCTTTTACAATTGAGGTGTTAAGTACGGTAGTATCGCGGTTTGTGTTGCCCCACTTAGTATGATTGTTATTTTATTTCTAATATTATTTCTTATTACCTTCGTGCGATTTTATTCGACTTATGAAATGCTTCTGCTGCTTAAAGAATTAAAAAACAGTGGATGGTATAGGAGAAACGGAGAAGAGAATAAAGACTGACTTTCCTATAACTCATATGACAAGAAATTTTTTTCACACAGAAAGTTCACTGGGTGTTATGAACCCAACAGTACATAACAGTCCGTCCATCTTAACTTAGTCGGGATTCTTTTCATTTTTTGAGCCTGTTTCGTATATTTCATTGACAGACTATGACAACATTACTGCTCTACATCCATTCCATAACACTTTCGTGATTAGTATCGTAGTTTATTGTTAATGTCTTTCACAGCTGAATATTCAGAATTTAAAAACGTTAATTTTAGGTCAGGTCAAGGAGGGCAGAGTATATCGTGCTCTCCTAAGCTAAATAAAACTGCCAAAGACCAGCAGAACTACAAATGACGTCCTTGGCCTGAATGGATGGAGGACTTTCTGGTATACAGTAATGCATCAGGGAGGGCAGCGAAGGATATGCCTCATCCGTCTCTTGTTGTAACAATTTTGGTATTCTGTTCCAGCTAATGCCAGATGATTTTTTTTTTTTCAGCTGCACGAGTCATGCAAGACTGACAATGTCGGTGGTCATATATCCATGCTTGGCGAGGCAGCGTCAGCACTGCGGCAAAGCCGGATTGTACAATACAATTTTTAAAAATACTTTAACATTCTTGCTTTACATGCAATAACTCTCCATAACAATGAAATGTCACTGAAAAAAAAACTGGGGGGGGGGGAGATTTTTTCACTTCTATATTAACAAATATGACTGAAGTGCTTGGTTAGAGCATGAATGAAAACAACTATATACGCAAGAAAACTACCACACAGCATATATTTGGAGCTTATTCATGAGGGTTATCTTTTTTTCACTGTCATTTACATAAACTTTAGAATTGACTGTGAAATGTTTGATAGTCATAGGAGAGATGAGAAACGTATACATTAATACAAACGTATTAATCTTAAACCAATTATTTTAGAATCAGTCATACCTGTCGTTTTGTTTTTAGCTTCCTTGTCATTTCAACATCAAACTGATTGTGATGTACTTAGCTGTGTGAGTGAAAACAAATGTATATGCAAAGCAATCTCATACACAAGCTAAACTTAGGGGTTTTAGTAAATGCATGGCCACAGCTTACCATGGCAGGACCTACTAGAGACGCCCCCAGCCAGGAAAACACAGAGCCAATGAACCTGCCCACACAAAATATCCCCGGCAAGCACTGGCGAGGGAAAATCATTGCCACAGTTTCCTGGGAATAAAGTTTATCATATAGGGATTTAACTAAAAGAATAGTATTTTTTCCCCCAAAGTGAAAATGGAAGCAGTACTTCTATGCTATTCTCGCTATTCCCTTTCACATTAACTTGACCTAACTGTGTCATCTTTCCATTTGGTATGCTATGGTATATTAAAAGATATTTACACTAGCATTTGGTTCTGATCACGAAGAAATGCTATGGATTGCATGCAGAACCATAGTACTGTCTGTGCTAGTGAACTACGTAAGATATTACGGTATGCAAATGACCGAAAATCTAGGCTAAGTTACGATGAAAAGAAAATAGCAACATCAGGGATCGGCGCACCCCAGGCAAGACTAGACAAGCAATGGCGGATCGGGGTGATGTGCGATGCCATTAGTGGTCACTTGCAGCTGCACGGTGTTACAGCACCACCGCAGGCCTGGTATTTTGTACCGTCCTTATTCCTGTTCAACCAGCAGTAACCTCGACTGCTGCATGTCGTGTACTAAGCGAAAATTGGGACTGGATAACACATTTTTCCCGTAAATACTGAAGCATATTTTTCTCCTTCTTCTTGATAATGACCCTGTATACCGCCTACAGCACACCTCTACATGTTACCACTTCGGCGCTAACACCCACCGTCCATACTGAATACATGCTAGGGCTGTCTCATACAGGACTGGTGTACTGGTATTAGCGGGTGGTGCATTGGTGCCTTTGAAGGAAATATAGTTAAAGCTTTTCGAATCATTGCATCAATAAGAAGATATTCTTAGTGTGTGAGGACAAAGTGATTTATTGTTTTGGTCTTGTCTGATACATATTCATTATTCACTATCAGCTTTCGAGTGAATATTAATCTGAAGATGAGAGTAAAAGCACAGAAATTACTTACACATATATTTTTGTATACAGTATACAGTACATTCATATATTCGTGCATTATACATTATTTAGTAGCAATTATTTGGAGATCAGGGCAGTTTCAACCCTCCTCTCTCCCAGTGAAATGCCTTCCAGTGTGCATATGTACGGTGAGAAAGTATAGAATATCATGCAGTGTGTGAGACAGGGAATGGTATAGTACTGCGGTAGGAATGAAATAGGTAAGACAGGGTGAGGCAGGAACAGATACTAGAACATCAACTGCCTGGTCTAGTGTGAAAAGCAGAGGTAGTTAACGGCGAGCCAGAGTTGGTAATGGTATGACTGCAGGATGTGAGATAGAGTGAGGCAGAGTGAAACAAGTTATTAGGCAGAGTACGAGGCAGGGTTAGGCAGGGCTAGACCAAAAGTTGAGTAAGACAGGGTGGTGAGGCAAGGCGACGCAAGAAACCGGGTAAGGCAGGGTGAAGAGGCAAGGCGAAGCAAGAAAGCGAGTGAGCCAGGGTGATGAGGCAGGCTGAGACAGGGTGATGGTACAGACATCCCGTCATCATCAGCCTGGCGCCAAGGCATCATGACGCATCACAATATCGACAGCTCGGGTTCCGGAATATCGGTGTGTCGCGCGCCGGTGTATTGGGAAGAGGGATGCCTTCCATGGGTGCCTTCCATACCTCAAGAAACTGTATATACTGAGCATCCTAGGCTTAAGCTGTTTTTAAGATTGCTGGAATATGTGTTTGTCCTCGTCCATACAACTACCAAAAGCTTCAAAATTATATAGTGGTTAATATTAATGTCAAACTTGCCCCGGTGCGTGTGTGTGTGTGTGGGGGTGCCTTCCATACCTCAAGAAACTGTATTTACTGAGGATCCTAGGCTTAAGTTGTTTAAGATTACTAGAATCTGTATTTGTCCTCGTCCATACAACTACCAAACACTTCAAAATTATATAGTGGTTAATATTAATGTCAAAATTGCCCCTTGCGTGTGTGTGGGGGGGATGCCTTCCATACCTCAAGAAACTGAATTGACGAAACATCCTAAGGTTAGGCTATTTTAAGATTGCTTGGATATGGGTTTGTCTTCCCTCATACAACTAACAAACACTTCAGAATGAAATACTAGTTAATATTAATGTGACCAAATAGCTATGTGATTGAAGGCAAACCACGATATATAGACGAATCGTGAGGCAACGTATACAAAAACGATCTTAAGTACACCTTAACTTAGGAGGGTTTATAAATGCGTCCCAATATCTCCATGCCTCTCCCACCCGTCCTGCCTCTGAATTAATTTATCTGACATTCCTGTGACTCGTAAGATGTCGATAGTGTGTACGAGGGTTCATCATCATCATTCTCAACTAGTGCATTATGTATTCTGTTTATCGTCATCATCATCATCATCATCATCATCATCATCTAATATATAATGTATTCTGTTTATTATCGTTATCATCATCGTCATCATTATTCTCATCTAGTGTACAAGCGATTCTGTTTACCATCATCATCATCATCGTAGTCATCATCATTAACACAGTGTACTCAGTTTATCATCATCATCATCATCATCATCTCAATGCATTCTGTTTATCATCATCATCGTACCATCATCATCATTCCAACTCTAATTCCATGTAACCCGCGGGACCTTGAGGGGGAGTGGGGTCTTCGTAGTCATACCATCTCAACCGACGATTTTTTTTTTTTTTCAGCTTAGTATAGACTTTTCGAACTGGAAGTCATATATAGCCTGAATAATCCCATGAGTACGAGAGGCCTTTCTAACTTGAATATTTGGCATCGGTCAGAATAATAATAATAAAAAAGAATGTCACTAGGAAAAAAGAGATATGGAGGGAATTGAGAGATGTTCGTATAACCGGACGGTGAGGTCGCCTGACTGTATCAGTGCCGTCCCGTGAAGGCATTCTTCTTCAGCACCACCGTTGACCAGTAGCAACACTTCCCACGCAGTCGGAGACAAAAGTTTGCTTATGATTTTACTTCTGGTTATCTGTCTTTTTAACTAGCTAATATTCCTTTGTTGAGAAAGGCTTGGTATGACTCTCTGCCCACAAGTTTGCGTAATATTTCTCCTCTTGTGCTCCTCACTTTCCTCTGCTGGCTAGTATTAATAAGCAAATAAATACTTGGTATGTTTCACTGAAGTAATACTTCGCCTCCACCTCTTACTTTTCTCTGCTGGATAATACTCCTAAGCTGAAAGAGGTTTGTTCAGTTGCCCCATCCTTATATATCACCTCTTCTACCTCTTACTCTTCTCTTGTGTCGATTATTCCTAAGCTGAGAAAGGCTTGGAATATTTTACTATCCTAATACTTCACATCTACTTCTTACTTTTCACTGCTGGCGAATATTTCAAAACTGAGAAAGGTTGGGCGCATGTTTCTCTGCCCATAGAAGACATGATACGTCAAGGAGAGATGTGACGGACATGCCCAAAGTGTGAAGTTGAGCAGTTGAGCAGTAGATGCATTGTCCTCGGCTATAAATCATTCTAGCCCACACGTTTCTGATATCGTCATACCGGTAGCCTCATGGACTGTGTCAGTATGGGAGGTCAAATACTCGTACATCTATTGCCTTGCCGTCCTTCATAGCACAGGAATATCGTTTTATTTTTATCTGCCATCGTGAAAGCTACAACGGAATGCTTTTTATCGAAGCTTCAAAAAATCCGCTTCCAATCCTTTTATGGAGAGAGTAAGTGTCAAGTGTTCTATGATATCTTTTTGTTTTGTTTATTTTTTGGTTTCCTATAGGGTGCGGTTGTCATCAATGGTTGCTTTACACTGTCCCAAAACTGTGTGTGAAGGCTCAAATGAAGTCTCGGAGTCTTATTAAAGAAAATGAGATTATTCCAAAGCTAACCATTTATGGAGAGAAGGATTCTAAATGACAATGCAGATTTCGTTACACCTACTTCGCGATTTATTGAGCTATATATATATATATATATATATATATATATATATATATATATATATATATATATATATATATATATATATATATATATATATATATATTTAAGAACTGCTTTTTTAACACCATCACCACTAATCTGCTTTGTTCAACTGATTAAAATATCGTTTGGATTTGCATAGGATTTAATACTAGAATTCTTATGATGAATAATGAGTGTACTCGATGAAATGATACTTCCTGGTGACTCTACAATGAATGGCAAGTAGAATTATGTACTACCTTGTGTGACAACCGTACAAGCAACATATGGATGCCTGGTGGTAAAGTGGATTGAGGCGGTTGAAACAGACGTATTCCATGTGGGTTTAGATCAGACGGTTGGTTGGGTTCATTTTTAAAGAATGCCAATTATGGGCGAATAACTGATCACCCTTTCCATAAATATTTGTACTGAATAATCTGACCTCGGAACACCGCACACCTGACCGGCTTGAAGGACTGGACGCATACTGGATGAATAGTTCTTGTGTTGGAATATGCTAATTACCGCAATTGTCTCTATATCAATTAATTTTTTGTGGCCTCATCAGGAGGGTAGGGGCAGTGAGTAGGATTCTTGGTAAAGATATTTAAGTATAGTATAGCTAGTTACTCACCTAAAGTTGATTATGCGAGATGAATAGACAGACAGATGGACAGATATATAAACAGACATAGATTTAGAGGGAGAGTCCACACTAACAAGCAAAGAGAGTCGTGGCATGGACGCGACTAAGGCGGCCTGCTCGCCGTTCCTACACGCACCACGCTGCTGAGTCCACAGTTTTAATCAAACTCTGGTCGTTTGAAGAGAAGTAAGTTTAATTCACGGTTTCCGTCGCGAATCCAAGCGAGCCGAAGGAAGGAACGTATTTTTCAGTAACTCCTGAATGGTACGGCATATTAGTTTTACTGGAGTAATTTGTAGTGGTGAAATGGTTAATGATTAGACACTTAGCTATAATGGTGAAGTTTTTGTTATATGGGGAGGAATGTCTGGCCAGTGCACAGCATAAATCTCATAACTTGTTGAGTAAATTATGTCTCTGTTCATCATTTTAAAAGCAGTAAGCTGTTAGTGTTCATTAACTTAGGGATATTAACAATTGGCAGTTGGTGTTCTTCACTGAACTGCATGGTCGTGGGGAGTAAGGGTGTAACTGATCAAACCCAAGTACTGTTATTCGGTCTGTGTTCATCTGACGAAACCGGATCACTCCAACAACTTGAATACTATATCGCCAGTGTATAAAATTCGAAGTTTAGAGATAGGAATAAATCTCCTTGGTTACTAGTCAGATCCATTCTCCAGTTTGACTACATATTAATCATCAGCAGTACCTAATGGGGTTAAGAATCTTCGTCAAACTAAGGAAAAAAAAAAAAACAATAGGCCCACCTTATTTTAGCGTATTTGTGACAGCCCAGCTCGCCCTTGTACCCTACTGTTGCCGATGCTAATATCAATCCACATCCGTACGATAAATAACGAGACAGTGAACAATGACTATCGAAATCTAGTACTGCGATCATCTAAACGTAACCAATTTTTCAGAATATTGTGCAAGAGTTTCATAGTTGTTCAGCCAGAAAGTGGATGGATGTTACTGTCCGCAATACATCCTATGGGAGCGACGCCAGCAAGTCCCACAGTCGCAGCCATCGACAGAACCGTGCTGCACGAGTGATGTGGACGAGTAAATGGTGAATCCACTCAGCATCTCAGTCATGGCCGTATTAAGAGGAAGATGACTGTGTTCGTGGTGGTGATGGTGAAGAAGAAGAAAAAGAAGAAAGAAGAAGAAGAAGAAGAGAAGAAGAGGAAGAGGAGAAGAAGAAGTTTCGTGATGCATGTACAGACTGAGACACAAGCATTTTCCAAAACTCTGACGAATACATAGCGGAACAATATCACCATCTGAAGCATGTACTAGTAGATACAGATTTCATTATATTTCGTCAGTTGTAAATTTCCTTTAATCGGAATTGGGAAGTGAGATGCTTCTTTGACTGTACACCCTTGAGTAAAAGTTCGCCGACACTTTCCTGCCGGCTGTGGCAATGGAAGGGTTTTCATGATTTTTCTTTTTATTGTGATAATAATATTGCATGAAGCACAAAACCATCGAACATATATGACAAGGGAGAATACTCTTTGTCATTCAGGGAAGAGTGGAAAGTATTCAAGGAAGGACATAATTCTGTGCCCCCATTGCACCAGCGGCTCCTCATTACTAGCAGGTCATGATATCAACTGTCCCCAAGTCTAAGGCTCGAATCAACATGTATATGGTCAGGTAAAGAGGGTGTTAGTGTTATATCCTTCAGTAATGGTTTCTCTCTCTCTCTCTCTCTCTCTCTTACTAGCTAGCTCTCTACGTATCTCTCTCTGTCTATCTGTATGTCTGTTTGTCTATCAATATGCAGACGCCTTAATCCCAGAAGGGGTGGCAACAAACAAATAGCCTCCATGTCAACCTGTCCTCCAGCATCACACTGCCCTTTTTCCATCTCACACCTCCCTCTCTCACATACGAATACCTCTTCATTCCATCCTTACATCACACCTTTGGCCACCCTCTTCCCTTCCCCTCCACCCAGTTCATATACACTCTTCTAGTCAGTCTTTCATTCACTATTTTCTCCAGAGCCTGTCGGATGATTTATATTGACTCGGACAGTTTACGTCAAAATATTTCCAATTCCGACCTCAGTGTGACGAAGTCCTTACATGGAAATATGTCAGCAAAATTTATGGGTTAAGAAATATGTGGTTTGGTTAACTTTACAAACCCAAAGACGCCGCGTGACAGACTTGAAGGAATTGAAAAAATTATGGTGTGGTCGCCTTTGCAAATACGAAAACTCAGCGTGAAAAAAATTGAAGGAAATAGATTGTGAGGGATGGTTGAAACAACTCTAGTATTTCATTCGAGTTAAAGCCAGGTGATTTTATGCAGCTGTGAGTGAGTCATAGAGACCTGAGAAATTTCTAAACATATTTTTTTCTATATTAATTTATTTTTGTATTTATGTTTTCTTTAACGACATTCTCTCCTTTCACAGGTACGCGTATTGTCATCCACTCGATTTTCTGAAAACTCTAACTTGCACATCACATTCCTCATACAAACTTCCGACAGCTGCTCACCAAGTTTCCACGAACCCCATACATAATAAGCATCCCTCCACAACACCACCCCAACACCTGCCACGTTATGGCTTTGAGTTTCTGAAGCTGACAAATACATATTTATACATATGTTTTTTTTTTCATATAGATTTGACAGACATTTCCCTGTTAATTCAGCCGGGCTCCTATGACTCACTCATCTTTAAAAATCGTGTGTCATTATTTGCAACACAGTGAGAATACCAGAGTTTCTGCGAACATGAGGGTTACTGGCGACAGCAGATACCATCTCAAGTTCCCAATGGAAAATTGCTAGCAGAATAAATTCTTCTGTCTGTAGCTGGAATGGAATGCAAGAGTTATTCCGAACATGAGAAGGCTAATGGAGGCAGTATCTCAATTTCCTGTAACCCACTCAGCTACCTTAAACTGTCTGTCGCAAGCGGGAATATATTGCTAGAGTTACTCTGACCATGAGAGAGTTAAGCATCCACATAACACACTTCCTTCAGGCCATTGTTACGCTCTGTCCCCGAGTTTGTCAAGTTGATGAACACGTAATTAAGTATCAGTTCAATAGACAGTATATATATATATATATATATATATATATATATATATATATATATATATATATATATATATATATATATATATATATATATATATATATATATATATGCACTGAGTGACTCTGCACTGAGTGACCAGCCAAATGGTTTCCTGTGCACTTCGAACTGCAGGGGTTACATACAACTTCTATTCATCCCTTTACCCGTGAATTAGATGTCGCATTTTATTGGTTAATTCTTGCTAACACCAGATGAGTATTTCGCTTAGAAGAGATTTTTAGAACTGGAGGGGTTAGTTATAGCCTTCATTCACTCATTACACTGAGAGGTAACCACAGTCTGCAGTCCACTGAGTTCACTTGTAAATTAACCTGATGCCACAACAACACCAACATTAACAACTCCAACGACGAGAGTTCTTCCTAAGCAAGCAGTCCATAACTGTCTCAAGATACCAAGAATACAATATCTAATACTAGCAGCAGTTCCCAGCGTTGGCCTCCGAGGCCGTCCCATGGCAGGCAACTCCCGGTGTTTCTTCCTACCTACAGCCTGGTTTTGGTGGAGATATACCACTGTGCAATTTTTTTTGCCCTAGGTAAAATAAAATTGTACATACAGGCGTTGCCGACATCCCCAAGGGCCCCCTTCCGTGGGGACACCCCCTAGCAGTCTCATCCACTTAAAACCTTATCCCGGTGGAGGGCTACCACCGTGAAAAATTCATTTTCCTAGGTAAAAGTTATGGCCGTCCAGCAAGGACACACACACACACACACACGAACAACAAATGAACGAACAACAAAAAGCAAACATGCACACTGTGCCTTATATATTATAATCAATCCAGTAGGTTTAGCTGTCACTATTACCCACTACGTTACGTTAAATCATTAAAGGCACAGTAAAGCCAGCGTTGGACCATGCGTGGCTCTATTAACCAAACACAGCCAACTTCAGTGTTTGCTACCCGCCTTCCGGAGCGGACCAACAGGATATTGCTTTTTGCTCTGTGTGTGTGTGTGTGTGTGTGTGTGTGTGTGTGTGTGTGTGTGTGTGTGTGTGTGTGTGTGTGTGTGTGTGTGTGTGTGTGTGTGTGTGTGTGTGTGTGTGTGTGTGTGTGTGTGTGTGTGTGTGTGTGTGTGTGTGTGTGTGTGTGTGTGTGTGTGTGTGTGTGTGTGTGTGTGTGTGTGTGTGTGTGTGTGTGTGCAGTGGGATAGATGGAAAGAGTTTTCTCTCACTGGCGTTCGTTTGAAAGTTAAGGAAAAAATAACAACAAAAAGAGTAACAGAAAAAGTGTCAGCCGAAGAGCTCATGATGTCTAAGTTTTGTATTTCTTCATTTATTTATTTCTTCATTTATTTATCTCCTTATTTATTTATTACTGAATGAAGCTGTGTTGACATGGGAAGAAAAGACGCCTGGTGGTCTGGTGCTTATAACTCCCCAGTCAGAGTAGCGGCCTTGTATATAGTAAGTTCGAAGACTGGGGGGTTTCGAGAGCATGATGCCACAAAGGGAAGGAGGCTGGTCGTCTGCTCTTTAGTGTTCTGGACCCCTGAACCTCGAAGGGGGATAGAATGGGACTGGTTGTTTCTGTTCATCTGTTATCGAAAAGGAGAGGGAGACCGGGAACAATATTTTTTTAATGCTAGAAAGAAGAAACCAAAGGCCAGGAGCCCGCAAAATTGTTCCCTCCCAGGAAAGCAAAAACAAGAAAACAGAGAGCATATTCAAGATCCTTTCATTTCATTTCGAGATGCCTGGACACGCTGCGTGGACAGATTAGGTGCGAATGTGTGTAAGGGAGGGTGATGGCGTGCTGTGCGAGGAGGGATGATGGCTGAACAAGTACAGAAATGAAAGGAAGTCCCTTGGTTGGGGCAACCCCGCACAGGATGCGGCGTCAGGCAATGAATAGAGGGGAAAAAAAAAAATACCCTTTGGCTCGATGAATAGGTTAATAAAACGAGAAGAAAATTTTAACTGATGTGCAAGACCAATGCAGTGAATATATCAGCTAATAAGAAACTTGAGATTACTTCCGGCAACGAAGCTAAAGGGAGGTTATGTATTCACCCGTGTCTAGTTGTCTGTTTGTGTGTAAGGTATCTCAAAAGCTTGTTATAAGATTTCAATGGAATCTGGTGGAAACGTGGGTATTGGGTTAAGGAAGAGTTATTAGATTTTGAGATGGATCGGGATCTGGATGCTGCAGTAAAATATAAATTGTATTGTCTTTGACGAATGCAGCAATAAATAAAAAATTCTTTTGTCTTTGACGAAGGTATGTTGTGTCTGGGACTGTGTGTGAGTGAAGATTAAGGTCGTAGAATCTAATATACTATAGCAGTAGGCGTGTGTGTGTGTGTGTGTGTGTGTGTGTGTGTGTGTGTGTGTGTGTGTGTGTGTGTGTGTGTGTGTGTTTTGGGCAGCCGAAACTACACATTCAAATCGCGGCACAAAAGTCGCGAAATATTCGCTCATGTGAAAAAACTTGGTCCCATCACGATTGAAAAACTTTTACTATATTTAATGAGCGATCACATTTTGACCAAAAAAAAAAAGCGCCGCTCCTGGAGCCCGGCATAGGATCTCCGTAGAATATTTTGCCCACAGGTACAACTAAAGTATTTCGGACTTGCGTTCGGACAACTTGGGTTCCATTCCCAAAGCTGTAAATAACACGATCAGTTGGTTAGCTGCAAAAAATCCAAGTGACAACGTTACACTAGAACAGCACATAAAAGCGAAAGCCCTCCGCAGGAGCAAGTGCGAGGGGCCCGAAGGGCCCACAAGCATTTGTTAAGTGACTATAGGAGACCGTAGAAGTATTCGTGTGCTAGGAAAGAGGAACTGCGGCGGCAAGTCATAAATTTTACTGACGTTGGCGGAAGTATGTGCCCTCTGAGTGCTTTCTCATTGTTTTATTTATTTTATTTTTTTAAGAAATAACGTTATAAGATTCTATATATTTATCAGTTTTTAGTAGGTCCTCCGCAGGACCGGACTGCTTCTGGTGGAGGGTTAGTGACACCTAGAGTTAACTTTTCCCTACGCTGGCGAGATACAAATAGAGAAGGCGTGTTTGTGGGAAAAGTGGTGCATGTGAAGGGCGACATGTTTTAATGACTATGTTTTTGTGTTTTAGAGTCCTTACATGTCACTCTTAAAACCAGCCGGGTGCGTACATATGCCAGCATATTTTAGGGCGCATTATCAGCATCCACTATACTCGTAAATCTCCGTCGGGGCTGGGTTCAATCTTTTACTCGAGGAACACATATAGCGAGACGGGTACACTACCGTTCAAGCCACCACAGCTGCAGATTTATTCTGCAAGCCCTTATATGAAGCACGGATCTTATGCACAGATATATATTCAACCATGATAACAGTTACTAATAGTTTTATTTGTAATACTGAAAGATTCCTTCTTGGGAAACGATATTCTTTCTCAAGGAACACGGGTATTGCCTTGATCAGCGTTCTGTCACACTCTCGTCGGCTTTATCAGTTCCTTTGCAACTTACCAACATGGCTTTAGTCAAACGTTTCTCACTACTCCACAGCTGATATTGAAGCTTTGGCAGGAACAAGGACTCATGCAAACCTCTTTCCATCCGTCTTTTAGTAACGACTGATCATATCCACATCTGCTCTAGCCTAATCTGTCCTAACTTGACCTGAATTTTTCCAAGGGGTATTTGCATTTATCAATATTAGACCTTCTTAAAGTCATATTTAGCTCAACCAAACCAAGCCTAACCTACCTCAGCCAAACTTAATCCAACTCCCTGATAAGGATGCAGGCAAACGAAATTGTGAAGATATCAAATTACTCCACCTTTTATATGACAACTTTAGAGACAATTCGGAGCCAGGATTCCTGGAACCTGAATGGTGAGTGAATGTATTGTGACCCATTTAATTGGGGAAACATCTGTTAGTTCTCCCTTTATCAGGTTATTTCTTGCTCTTTGGCCCCTACCTCACGCCATACTTTGATGGAAAAGAGGTCTGGATGATGATGATGATGATGATGATGATGATGCAGCGGACCGTGTCCCTGCCCTGACTTCCAACACTAGAGGGATTTAATCATTATTGTATAATTTTAGTAGTGTTCATATTGACAGAGTATTGGTTCACCCTTTCACTGAGTGTGTGTGTGTGTGTGTGTGTGTGTGTGTGTGTGTGTGTGTGTGTGTGTGTGTGTGTGTGTGTGTGTGTGTGTGTGTGTGTGTGTGTGTGTGTGTGTGAGAGAGAGAGAGAGAGAGAGAGAGAGAGAGAGAGAGAGAGAGCAAGCGATACACACAAAAAGGCTCCCTCTCTTTTCCAACCTCGCCATTAACAAAGTTGGCTAATGGGCGAAAATTGCTACTTTACGTCGAAAAGTTCCGTCCACAACACCCGATTTCTAAAAATGTTCATTCCAAAACAGCGCCAGTGGTAACCGATGAAAGCTGTGTTGCAGTAATAGGTAGAGAAAAACCCGGGACAGAACTTCGCCAAATATTTCACCTCCTCTGCTTCTCACTTCCCCCTGCGGCTAATATTCTTGAGCTGACAGAGGTTTGGTATTTTTCTCTGCGCGGTGATTTCACTTCCATTTCTCACGTCCCTCTGTTGGCTAATATTCCTAAGCTGAGAGAGGCTCGGTATGTGTCTCTGCTTAAAGGTTCGCGTAACATTTCACTTCTTCTACCTCTCATTTCACTCTGCTAGCTGATATTTCTAAGCTGTGAGAGGCTCGGTATATTTCTCTGTCTAAAAGTTGGCCCAACATTTCACCTCTTCTGTTTCTCATTTCACACTACTGGTTAATATTTCTAATCTGACAGACTTGTGTGTTTCATAGCACAGACGTTTGATTAATATTTCCCCACTTAGCACGTTCCTCTGCTGGTTCATATTTGTAAGCGGAGAGAAGCTTGGTATGTTTCTCTGTCCATTGATGATTTTCTTTGACATGATGCATCAGGGAAGAAAGTGAAGGACATGCTCTAAATGTGAGGCAGACTTAGTGGAACAGAAGGCCAATTATTGTCCGTGAATGAGACAAATACTGCTTTTCCTCCAAACTTTTCGTTGCACCTTCCATGATTTGCCCTGAGAGTAAACATAAATTGACTGATTTATTAGTATCCAACTACTGTCACGAGTAGCTAATAGCAGTAAGTCCATTCATATGCATTTATATATTCACACCCTCATGGTTTATAATGATGACGTATAAGAATTCTGACACACACAAATAGAGGCATTCTAGCACTTGAACCATCATTTCGCATCATTTCACCGTTCGTACTTTGCCAGCTGACAGTTTCCGTCCGAGTTACTGATTTTTTTTGCTGCATAGGAACCGATAAGTCTGATTCAGTTCAGAGTCTCCGTATTCGATGATTCTGTAAAACTTTAGCAGGACAAGTGACTGCCTGCTGAATATTCATGTCCAGTAAGTTTATAAACCTGCCAAACTCCTGACAAAAACTGCTTTGTGTTACTCAGTGTTTTGAGCCTGGGTATATTTTTAAGCGTTAAACTAACAAACTGATATTAGCTTATTATAATGGTACAGCAGTTTTGGACCAGCTTAGATCTTCTTGGACTTGTATCATCGTAATACACACAGACCAATGACACCTGAACGATTTTGTTTCCAAATATACTCATTTACACTGAAGAGGATCTAGCCACATAACTGTCTCTAACAGCAGCAGCAGCAGCAGTAGTAGTAGTAGTAATGGTACTAGTAGTAGTAGTAGTAGTAGTAGTAGTAGTAGAAGTTACCACCCCAGGGTCGTCTGAACGTGAACCTGGTGGACTGCAGGCAGATACCTCTATTCTTCCCCAGTCCACCATCCTCCTTTCCGGGGACTAGGAGGAGTTTGAAAGAGGTTTGTATAATCAGACATAACCATCATCCGGTCATATCTATGCAACGACGAGAAGACGTCCCTCTCCTGCACCGTAACAGAGAGAAAACTAATTCGTAAATGTTCCCCTGCCGAAATTAACGAGACACTCAAAAACAACATTACTGATCGGTACCCATGGTAAACGCACTCCCAGCAACCCCAAAATTCGACAGTTTCAAAACTTTAGGCGAGTCTGGGCGAGGATCATAAGTAAAAATAAGTTTCGATCAGGTTTGACAACAATAATGAATGTGGAGGGCATTGCCAGAACAGGAAATCAGTTGGTCATGTGGTCATATGTTTCACTTCGTCATATCACGTTTTGTTTACTCTCTCATCCATACGATTTACAATAGGCTAGTGTCCACTGACCATTACTTCACTACAAGTGACTATATTTCATCTAGAAAGTCGACGTGTGTGTGTGTGTGTGTGTGTGTGTGTGTGTGTGTGTGTGTGTGTGTGTGTGTGTGTGTGTGTGTGTGTGTGTGTGTGTGTGTGTGTGTGTGTGTGTGTGTGTGTGTGTGTGTGTGTGTGTGTGTGTGTGTGTGTGTGTGTGTGTGTGTGTGTGTGTGTGTGTGTGTGTGTGTGTGTGTGTGTGTGTGTGTGTGTGTGTGTGTGTGTGTGTGTGTGTGTGTGTGTGTGTGTGTGTGTGTGTGTGTGTGTGTGTGTGTGTGTGTGTGTGTGTGTGTGTGTGTGTTCGTAGAGTAAGGAGAAGTCAATATCAAATCAAAACTGATCATAATACCTCGAGATACATTTTCTTACTGACATGGTGCTCGCAAAAACGGGTGTCAATACAGTGGTCTATATGCAGCGCCAAGATTAGCCAAAATATCTTGACTTTTAACGTGGCGAGAACCCGCCTTTATTCTCTCCATAAGAAGGTTTAACCCCGACGTAGAGGCAGTGATGTCAGCGTTACCACGGCAACGCACTCAAGCCACTCCACTGACTTGGTTGTGCATCTGCCGCAGTCAAGTTGCTGGCTTGTCTCTCCTTACTCGCTTGCGTGGGTGTGTGTCAGCTCCCTGTCCTTTGTTGCGTGTTGTCGATTCCATACAGCTTTTATCATACCACTTCTGTGTTTATCTGTGCATTCTGTCTTTGTCTGTCCGTCTGTCTGTCTGTCATTTTGTCAGTCTGCCTATTTACATCTATCTATCTATCTATTTATTTATTTGTTTATTTATTCATTCATTTATTATTTATTTATCTTTATTTTTCTTTGTCTATCTGTCAGTCAATATATCTATCTATCAATATCTATCTATTTGTTTGTCTTTCTATCTACCTGTCTATTTATCTACCCGTCTACCTACCAACCTAACTCTCTGTTGATGTTGTTTTTGCCCTTGTTATTCTGTTGTTGGAGAAAGTCTGAAGTAACTATCGCCACGGTCACATCTGCTTTCTTATAGTGCCCAAGGTGTGTGTGTGTGGATTTCGGCTGTGCTTATTTTCTCGGGGCTTCCGTTTCTAAGAGTAAGTGTAAGCCAAGAGCAGGCAGCAGTGGGTGTGATAAGGGCAGAGACTAGGATAGTGCAAGAGAAGCATTTGACGGGAACTGGAAGACAAGAGTACCGGTAGCGGCAATGGTGCATTATCAGATGGAGAGAACACTTTAAGGAATTGCTGAACGTAGAGGATGGAAGTAATGCGAGTATAAGTGGCTGGGGAATGGCTGGGAGAAGGAGGGAGGTGAGAAGACAGGAAGAAATCAGTCTATCTATAACTCGATCTGTTATCTGTACACATGCATATATATATATATATATATATATATATATATATATATATATATATAATACATTTGTTTTTTATTTTATCATTTGCCACTAACTGACTGCATAATTAACAGCCTTGGTAATTATCTAAATCAGATCAGACCTAGTATACCTCAGTGTGCTCATTAAGACATCTTATTTAAAGTGACCCATATACAAAGGCCCACTTCCACTCCGCCGGGCAATCTCTCGTGTGGTGTGGGGACAGCTCAGCCAGTGATATTAGTGGCTGCCCTGCATCATTTATTCATTTCCTTCTCCCCCTGCCACTACCACGCCCACACTAGTCGACTAAGCCGTCCTTGAAACATATAAGATACTGCCATATGAGTTTCTATTGAAGGGCTAGAAACGGACTACCATGTATAAAAGACTATGGATCGCCTAGAGGTCACTCAGACAGGTATTCATAATGGCTTTACAATCTGAGGAGGGATGGTGCTTCGACACACAACTTCCTTCCATGACCATACACCCTCGATTTATATACAAGTAATAGATCAAGAGTTGCACATATATAACCGTGAAAATATATGGTTACTTATCCTTTGAGACAGACAGACAGACAGACAGAGACAGGAACACAGACAGACAGACAATTAAGCAGATACAGATTGATGGATAGATAGCGATCAGTACAAACATAAACAGAAATAAATACACATATAATTTTTTCTCCAGACTTCCATCAGCACTGAGAGACGTGGAGCATTTCTGTTCTACGAAATGACTAAAATATACAGGGCGCGTCAGTACAAGGAGGTCCAAGTATAACATCAATATAGTCTTTAGAAGTGAATGGATATAAATGACACTCCTTACTCACCTCTCTCTCTCTCTCTCTCTCTCTCTCTCTCTCTCTCCCTCTCAGTCCTATACTGCAATTGAGATGCTCCCCGACATTTGAGCCTAAGACTTACGCAGGAAAACGAAAGGCTTCTCTCACATCAGCACCGCTCTGAGTGGAAATTAGTTGGTCAAGTGCGTTAATCCAGCGATCATGCCATACTCGATAATTTACTGCGTATTTTCTGCTCCCGTGATACAACTTAGATATTTTCCCGGCTGTGGGGTAACCTTGAGACACTATGATTTTAAAACAAGCCTAGTTCACTTGACTTGCAAAAAGAGAAATATTGTAAAAGGAGAAGGCAGCCATGTCAGTGAATAAGTTGCACGGAAAATTTTCATAACAGGAACACCGGACTGAACTATATTTAAACGCTGAAAGAGACGTCTTTCAAAATCTGGTGCAATAGTAGAAGGAAAAATTTGGCCTTACTGAAGTGAAAGAACGAAAGTAGTGTCATATTCCTTCTAATCCCTGTACCATCAAGAAACCATAACATCCTTGCAGCTTAAGATTTTATTTAACTTACGAATAATCTTCCACAGGGATTAGTGAGGGCTGTGTCTAATCCCTCCAGTTCGCATAAAAATCGTCCCTAAGCAACGTAAAATCGTCTGAAGGTGACCAGAATAAGCTCATAATGCATCATAGGAATGAGAGGTAATCTTCACTCTACATAAAATCGTCCGTATTATTACCTGTGTGTGTGTGTGTGTGTGTGTGTGTGTGTGTGTGTGTGTGTGTGTGTGTGTGTGTGTGTGTGTGTGTGTGTGTGTGTGTGTGTGTGTGTGTGTGTGTGTGTGTGTGTGTGTGTGTGTGTGTGTGTGTGTGAATTCGGGAGTGGAAGAGGTACGGATGTTGGGGAGTGTGAACATGACAGTCGTGTGTGGGGATGCGGGTGTTAATGTCCGTGTGGTTGTGTGAATGTAGACATACGTGTACTCTTGGTGTGCGTGTTATAATACCAAGAGTGTGGGTATGTGTATGTATGTGGTTATGTGTATGTATGTGGTTATGTTTATGTATGTGGGTATGTGTATGTGTGTGGGTATGTGTATGTATGTGGGTATGAGTTTTGATTTTTGTGTGTCCTACTCTTAGCACAGGCTTCACACGCTGTTCCCTAAGCCCAGTAGTCCTCTCACATACCACATAGATATGGATGTGGGTGTAGGTGTGAATGTGGGTGTAGGTGTGGGTGTAGGTGTGGATGTGGGTGTAGGTGTGGATGTGGGTGTACAGTACGTGTGGATGCATGAACATGTGGGTGTGGGTGTGGGTGTCAAGGAAGAGGCTGTCGGAAGTCTTAGGGTACAAAGCAGCCATACCAAGCCTCTCTCTCTCTCTCTCTCTTTCTCTCTTGGGAAGTCTTGGTGCAAAACTTTTCTTTATTTCTCAATGTAGCTTTACACTTTTTTATGCAAAAAATATATGATACACCAGTAACTATCTGATACGTTAATTTCATTCCTTATTAAGTTACATGTTTAGGTGAATAACTCTGGAAAATTTAAAAAGAATTTTTCTTTTGATTTTAAGTCAGATAGTTACGAAGAACCGATTTATAAAGTATACGAATTTTAATTAAGAGAGAGAGAGAGAGAGAGAGAGAGGGGGGGGGAGGGGGAAGGAGGAAGACGAAAAGGAAGAACGGTAAAATTTGTGGACTGCAATAAGCATGCTAATCCAGAAGCCTCCCCTGGGGCACTACTGTTTACCCAGACCCAAGGCTCTATATGTACGCTCTCTTATCCTGAGTGGAATGCGAGATTGCTTGTATATGCATTGGCCGAGTTCATAGTGAGGAGGCCATTTGTCTCAATGGGCACGGGTTCGAGTCCAAGCTGGAGCAGGAAACAGTTTAAAGGTTTTCAATTTCTCTAGAGTAGACTTCACTAATCTGCCCTACCACACGGCAAGTAAAAGCATCCCCATAATACCAGTACACCAGTCCTGTACGAACATCCCTAGCATGTATTTAATATGGGCGGTGGGTGTTAGAGCCGTAGTGGTGATATGAGGTGCTTGGTACGTGTGAGTACTACTGAGACTCAAAGAACGGGCTGCTGAAGCTTAAGCTTAGGGTGGGCGGCAATTTAAAATAAATCACCGAAGAGGCTGTGCTTATTAGCTCTCCTAAAGGTATATGAGATTCCATGTACAGTATATATGTTTGCCGTCAGTCATACAGTTATCAAACAATTCACAATAAAATTAGATTGAATGTCAAGTTGCCTTTGTCATTCCTTGAACAGAACTTGCCGTAACTATTGCAGCTACAAGAATACAACACAGAGAACCTATAACTCCGCCAACGCCTATACAAGACCACTCATATCACCGCCAAAATTCACTTAACTATTCATTAGTCCATAGACCACATTTCTGCAAAATGTCATTGAAGAAATCATGTACTTTTTGAAATATCTTGTGGACAAACAAAAACCAGTTGTGAACCGGGACCCGAACTCGAATCATCACCAAAATTTCATCCACATTTGCTTGGTCCACGAACCAAATGTCCACAAAATTTATTTGACATCCATCAATACCTTTTTGCAATATCTTGCGACAAAGAGACAGAAAAAAAAAAAAAACTCCTGAACCGGGACTCGGACTCAGATCACCATCAATATTTAACCAACGTTTATTGGGCCCAATACTTATATATCCACTACATGTTACCAGTCCTGCGAAGTAGGATGATATCATTTTCGGCGTCCTATACTGTTGTGCTATACTCAGGCTGTGTGTGTGTGTGTGTGTGTGTGTGTGTGTGTGTGTGTGTGTGTGTGTGTGTGTGTAAGTGGGGAGCATGCCCCCAGTGATTCTTGGGGGTGGGGGATTAGCCCCCTCTCCCATAAATAAAAACGGTCAGATTTGAGGAGAAATTTTGAATGACTTCCCAGATGAATTCGTCTGGTTATTCCAAAGGTCTTCTAGTATATGCAGTTTTCCATCCGTACTGGTAGGGGTATCAGCCCTTTCGCCAAATTAAAAATTCTTAGAAACAGTGAAAGGAGGACAGATGATGGTTTTGATATCTTTGTACATGTTACACAATGAACTCTAATCCTTGATGCCGTATTTGGGATGGATGACCCCTCAGTGATTGCCGGGGGGTCAGCCCCCTATAAAAAATAAAAAAGATCAGAAATAGGGGAAAGCAAACACACAGATTTTAACACAATCGGGATACACACGGAAGGGTTGGGTATGAAGTTCCATGTTTTCTCTTAATCCACAGGAAGATACTGCATATCTCCTTTATTGAAATCCATCAATTACTTTTTGAGACAGCCTACCTTGAAGACAAACAAACAACCAGACAAACAGGGGTGAATACGTAACCTTCTTTCAGCTATGCTGGCGGAAGTAATTACTTTACAAACAGACCAGATATTAAACTTCGTAACAAATCCCTTGTATATACACTTGTCTTTACTAATGCAGTCGCATACAAATTGGGCTGAATATCAGGTAGTGAATGAGATTACTTGTATATAATTTTCCCCCTAATCACACAATTATTACCACATCTCGTTCAGCTTAGAATGCATTTTAATGTGGCAAGATATGAAGAGCACAATGATGAATGACAATAAATAACTGATATATGGACCTGATTTTCCCATTCCACAGCTTGCACTAGGAATGGTCGATGTACGGCCTTTTTCCAGGAAAAGGAGGAGGTTAAGAAGAACAGCAGGAGGAAGAGAAGAAGGAGGAGATTCTAACTGAAGCTTTCCATAACAACCGGGAGAGTTAAAAAAAATATTCTAGAGTTAACTACATGTGTTAGGGAAATCATCTTAAAGCCACTCATTGTATTATTCTCGTTTGCTGTGACCCTCTTGATTTCCTGTTGTGAAATGGGGCTACAAATCTTTATGTTCTTGTTTCCTTGTAAACTGGTTGAGATCCTTCATAAATACGACCCCCGAGGACCGTCTATTCATAGTTAAAACGAGGAGTGGAAGGGAAGTTAAGAGGAGTGTAAGAGGTGTGGAAGGAGAATAGAAGAGGAGCTACGAAGAGTGTAACAGGAGCCTTAGAAGTTTAGAAGAAGAGTGGAAAAGGTGTTAAGCTGGATGTAAGAACTTCACTTTCCCTCCCTACCTTACCTGTCAATGACACAGGAGTTTATTTACCTTAGGAAATTCATTATGGTAATTTCCATAGAGGAATATATTACTTTCCTAGCTTGCCGAGTATCATTGCCAGACGTTATTCCTTTACAGTTATAATTCATGCTTGGTAATACATTGGTTAACCCCAAGTATCAAATTTTAATTATATTTCTGTTCTTAAAAAGAATACATATTTGTTGATTTTCCCTGAAAATTATTCTCTCTCTCTCTCTCTCTCTCTCTCTCTCTCTCTCTCTCTCTCTCTCTCTCTCTCTCCCTGCTTATATATATATTTCTGGGCGACTTATTTCAGCTTTGTACAGGCCGTTGAAAATGAAGAGGTTTGATATAGCATTCTTTGATCCCGTCAGTTCGAGAAGCCTACATTGAGCAAAATCGGTTCGAAGCAGCAGTAATATGCCACTAAATTTCGTGAATTGGTTCCACGGACTAATTTTTACTACCGCAGTCATAATTCCCAGTTAACAATATATTCCCATTCCTTATTCATCCAAAAATCATTCATGGGTCACTCTGCCTCTCATACTAATTCTAAATCGTCTGTCAAAAGATCCCTGTGGCCCTTCTGCTCTGCAATATGCGAAGTCTTTCCTACGCTGGATGCAACTGTTTGACGAGAACAAATAATGGAAATAACACGCCATATTACATCAATCGTAAATTGTGCCAAGTTTGAGAGACCCTGAGCACTTGGCCGGAGAGAGCTAGACCTACTACACCGTCTCTGCTTCCTCCCCCTCTCTACACCCAACAAAGCCGCCGCCTCCAGCTCAGGCAACAAGCATCGACCCAGTTGTTTGTCCAGGACTACCAGACACACCAGCCAGGGTAATAACACAACTTGCCTTGTTACAGCACCACTCTTGGTTGTTTGTCGTGGCTCTGCCGTGCCGTAGCAGCACTTCGTTGTACTCCGATGTACTCGTAACGTGAATGTTAAAACACTGACGTCGTACAACGACTCCATTGTAAAACAATTCTACTGTAGGATAATTCCGTTGTAACATAATTTCAAATGATACAAGCTCTCAAAACACGACTCCTTTATAACACGAATCCTAACACGACACGACTTATAACACGACTCAGTCTTGTTAGCCAGTGCTGTGAGGCACCAGATTAATTAGCGACAAATGTTTGTAAGCCTCTTACTCCCTAGCTCTCTCTTTTGCCACCTCGCATAAATTCTACCTTTTTTGCAGTTTGCTCCATGGCTCACAGGCTGCCGTTCCATGAAATGGGAAGAAAAAGGCTTACAATCAACCCTTTCAGTCTGATGACGTATTCATTATATTTTTTGCTACTTCAAGACGATATTATCTTGCTTCGGAAAAGCAGTTTCCCTTCACTGCAAGATGTACAGTACCTTAGAAGCTGACAGAAATCGTCTGTAAACAGCGTGCATGCATACATCAACAAAATACGTCACCGTATTCAAGAGGTTAAGATAATACGGACTATAAATATATCTTCAGATAAATTAATTATCTGTGATTTCATATAACAAGTTTTTATGGAAATATGTATCGGTTTCTCTCCAAATCAGAAGCTGGGTGAAGCCTTCAAAATGCTTAGAAATATTATTCTAAATGGATATTTTCCCGAAAATCAAGAGGCTACAATTCCAAGATAGGCTAGGAAAAGATCTCCAGTTCAAAGATTTTTTTGAAGGTACAAATATATCTCCCTCCAGGTCAAAAACTATGTGAATTTTTACTGAACAAATGTACAAATATGCACGGAAATATGTGAAGAAATATGTACATATTTCAGCACGATTCAACAAGCAACATTTTCGAGAAAGAGCTGGGAGAGAGTTTAAATGTGAAAAAATATTTAAAACAATTACCGATTGTACATGCGTCTCACTTTGGCTTTATTCTTTGCGGTTCACTGAAGAAATGTACATACACGAGAAATTTATCGAGCTATATTTATTATTATTATCAATGCTGTAGCTAACTAAAAGGCTAGTAATGTAACTTTGAAAAGCTAGGAACACAGCGATGAGTGGACAACAGTGCTTAAAATTAAACCCTTCTGTGAGATGACGTTGTATTCTATAATTTTCATTTACCTTAGGACATTCAACAGGAGAGATAAGGGGAAAAATCTTTTAACCCGCAATAAGGACATTCTTCAAAGTTGGGTAAAATCATCTGGAAGCAGCAAGAATATATAACATAAAGGAACAATAACAATCTGACTCGTGTGTGTGTGTGTGTGTGTGTGTGTGTGTGTGTGTGTGTGTGTGTGTATAAAGTGGGAGGGGAGTGAGAGTCACGGTCAGGGTGACGGTTTGGGTGTTAATAGTGCCATTATAGTAATTTACACACACACACACACACACACACACACACACACACACCACTAAAAACATAACACCCGCCTTCACTCCTCGAGCGCGGGTGCAGTAAAATCGCTAACAAAATTATGTACCTACTGAAAGAATTAACGACAAAAGACATAAGTAAAACGTCTGTAATTAACGATGCAAAGGTGTGGCCAACAGGAGCAACAGAAACAGCGAATGTGCGACAGAGGAAGAGGATGAAGTTGAAGAAGCATATCCGTCATTCGATACCCAGCACAGTAATAAGCCTTCAGTATAATCGGGTATAATAACTGTGATAAAATATAACGCCAGTACTTACCAGGCAGAGGTATGGCCAACAGAAGCAGCAGAAGTAGTGAATGTGAGATGCAGAACGTTGTAAGAAGCTCCATGGTGCTCTAAATTCTACACATCCACTTGTGAGGGATAGATTCAGTCACCTTCTTCCTTCTTCCCTTGTACCTTCACCCATCGGCTCAGAAGACAGGCTTTGTGGTAAACATTTGCTGGATTCTTTCTCCTGAGGTTGACTTAACCTTCTTGTGTCCCCCCCCTCCTCTCTCTCTCTCTCTCTCTCTCTCTCTCTCTCTCTCTCGTTTATTCTTTTCTAAGTTCACTCCTGTACGCTTTTTTTGTCCTCTTCCCCCTTTCTCTATCCCACACAAATCGTAGAGGAAGATTTCACACACTCACTTTATTCTAGGAGGAAGCGTTTTTACACATACAAACCCATTTCTTGTACAGGAGCTAAGAAAAAGAAATCGTCTCTCTCTCTCTCTCTCTCTCTCTCTCTCTCTCTCTCTCTCTCTCTCTTTCTCCGCTAAAATTTCGTGGCAAAAAAAAATCAAGTTTCCTTAGTATTCGCGTCTTTTCCGGTTTTCACTCAAAATTTAGAAGCGTTTTAACACACTTTGCATGAGTCAGTTCTTAGGCTTCAAAAGAAACTTTATATGCTAATGTGTTTGTTGTTTCTTTCACTGTACAAAAATCACAGTTGCATAAGCAGTATTTTTGTTCCTCTGGTCTTTTTCATTTAACTCTAGGAGGATCCATATTTCCATCTCTGCGTCTCCTTGTTCATTGTCTTAAAAACTCCCATATGCTTTTTGAAATCGGGTTTACCTATCCATCACATTTTTTACCCAGTCCTGAGAAAGAAAAGTTGTAGACACAGTTTTTTATTTTTTTTTAAGAAATTACACTTTACTTAAATACTTCCCTTTCCTAGATTTCAATCAGACCCAAGGAACATTGAGTTTTACACTTTCTGGTCTTATTAACTCAGAGCCTGTAAAGAGAATCACACTGATGGTATGTTATTTTTTGTGTTCACTTAAATCTAGAAGTAAGCTATGTTACACATTCGGTGCTGCTTCTTCGGCTTTCAAGAAATACACATGCTTATCTAAATAGTGTTTTCTTTTCTGCTTGGAACACCACCATTGACCATCTGATTTGTTATGCAGGTCTCAGAATGTTCAGCAGTAGAGAGTTTGTATTTACTTGTTCACTTGATGCTTCTCATTGATTTTACCAATTGAAGCATCTTATACATACTGCCTCTTTGTAGAATTTAAAGAATCCTGTTTATTTATTCAGCTTCAGTCTTTTTTATTTCTTGTTCTTAGGAGTCAGAAAATATCGCATCTACTTAATTAGTTTTTTCTGGTTTTCTCTCAAACACAGGGAAGAGAAGTTGGACACAGTTTCGTCCCCTTTGTTTTTAAGCCTAAAAGCATCACATTTATATATCAGTTTTATGTTTCTACGTGTAAGATAAAAAAAAAATATTGATTCATTTATTTCGAGCTTTTTTCTTTCCAGTGAAATTTTTAGAAACGTTTTGCACACTTCCTTCCTTGTTTATTCCCAAGTTATAATAAGAATAACTCTCATCCACTGTTAGTCTGTTCATGGAAGCCTCTCTCCGGCTGATTACGTTTCCTCGCGTAGTACCTGAAATGCATGAAAAATGAGATTAGACTTAAAAGTAAAACATAGTAAAATATTCACAAGTATCTCAGTCGTATTTTAAATGGGTTTGGATAATTTCGAAACAGCTCTAGATTCCCGATTTAATCTTTTATTTAGTTTTCTACTGGAGATTCAGAGGAAGGAAAATTTTTAATATAGAAAACAAAAAATCCACACACCAGACAGCACATATTATTGATGGAAACTGCAGCATGTAAAAACATGATATATAAATCAGGTGGAAGAGAATGTTACGATTTAAATGCTTAATACTCTGCAAAGGAAGAAGTGCTAAGAAGCCCCTATGTCACTATGAATACAGTAGAAGGAAGGTAAACAGTCATCATCATCATCATCATCACCATCACCATCATCGTTATCATCATCAGCAGCAGCATGGCACTTTTCTCACTAAAAGATGGGGTAAGGTATAGGCTCCTGAAACAAGGTAAGAGAAAGTATAAAAGTGGAGGAACGGAAATGAAGGAAGTGTATTTTAATTTTGTAGGAACCCTCTCAAAAATTGTTGTATCATCATCGTCGTCATCTTCATCATCATCCTACCCCTCTTTTCCCACAGATACATCATGTGGGAGGTATCCAGGAACAAGAACAGGAAATTGGAAGAAGTTTATTATACAAGCTGTACGTCATGTCCACTGAGGAAGAAGAGGAGTGTAGACAATCAAAAGAACTCACGTAGGTTAGTGGCAGAACAAGACAGTACTATAACAAGACAGTACTTTACATCCGTTCCATAGCACTTCCTCGTTACTACCATCATATTGTAATGCTAATCTTTTGCTACGGTTGAGCGTCCAAGTTGGAGAGCTGGAAATTTTAAGCGAATTCAAAGAAAACAGGACGCAAATTATACAGGAGGAGAGTAGGTTAGTTCTCAGTTCTCCGAGCCTTTTTCCAATCTCACTTCGTCCGAGTTAACAGTACTCGTCCAGTCTCAGGCACAATCTCAAGGTGTTCTTTCATTCGTATGTACAATCTCAAGATGTTCGTCGACTCCGATACAATTATTTTACGTTCACTAGCTCTCCTGTCTTTCACATGCAAGCTACAGTCTTGTAATGGTCAACTACTCATCTTCTCAACTCACGATGATCATTCATTTACATGAATTCATTCATTCATTCCTTTGCATTATCTCCTATACCCTGCTTCTAACAGTTTCCATAATCTCCTGTTAAACTCTCCTCCAAGTGAATGTGGATGAACAATAGCATATACCGTTTCTTAATATCCATCTAGCCACATTCACAAATCCAAGGTGTTCTTCTATACGCTAGCTTTTTTCTTTCTTTCAGACGATGAACTAGGGATGGAAAAACAGAATAGAGAAAAAAATAACAATCCCATGACTCTCCCGCTTACTGTTCCTGATTCCCTTCCACATTCACCTAGACATTATTTTCATAGTTCTACCCACCCTCACTCCCTCTCTCTCACGCTTCCTCTCACACGTACAAACTTACACGCTTGATCACTCATACATATTTTCACACTCTTCCATCAGTCTCTTACTCTCACATACTTCCTCAGTCTTCCACATTCACACACCCGTTCACACCCTTTCACACTCTTCCAACTATCGCTTTCACTCTCACATACTTTCTCAAACTCTTTCACACTCACACACCCCTTCACACACTGTCACACTCTTCTAGCTGCCTTTTTCACTTGCACATACTCTCTCACACTTTTTCACACTCACTTCTTCAGTCACTTTCACATTCTTCTACCAGCCTTTCTCAATTTTACATATTCTGCTACATTCTCTCTCACACACATACACACACACACATACACATACACACACACACACACACACACACACACACACACACACTCTCTCATACCCTTCCACACGTCTCCCTTACTCTCACGCACACACTCTTTCATTCCCATATGCGTTCCCACACGCTTTCAATCTCTTCCACTCACTTTTCCTACTCTCTCACACCTTTCATACACACACACTCAAACGCGCCTCTCTCTGTCACACATTTTAATATTCTCCCACCAGTCTCTGTGTGTGTGTGTGTGTGTGTGTGTGTGTGTGTGTGTGTGTGTGTGTGTGTGTGTGTGTGTGTGTGTGTGTGTGTGTGTGTGCATGCTTTTAACTGGATAAGTGTTTCATTACAATCTTCTTCCGGATGCTCAGGGGAAATACAAACTTTCAAGCACTTTTTCTTTTTCCAGGAACCTATTCTGCCTTGTTAGCAGAGTTCGCCTTCATACGTGACACGTGGTCGATGGAACCTTTTATATTTTATTTTTCCTGCCGCGAAATGATTTGTAATTGGCTAAGTGGCCCCTGCTAGTGAAATAGTTCACGATGGCTGAATCTAATCGTGTCAGCTCATAATATCTCATAAAAAAAAATGGCGATGAATGTACAGTTAATAGAGTGATTTTATCTCTTAAGTACGAAGTGTCCCATTGGATAACTAGAAAGCGCTCAGTGAATGCATACCTCCCCCATTGCCATTGCCATTGGAAAGGATCCGGATCCGATCCGGACCCGCCCCAAAATTTAATTTATACTTTCTGGGTCCATTGCCCACCGTTCTACAAAACTTCATTGAAATTCATTGAGAACTTTTGGAGATACTGTGCGGGATACTCCTGATCCAGATCTGAATCTGGCCCAAAACTTTATCATTTCTTCCTTGGCCCATGGCCCATCTTTTCACAAATTTTCATCAAAATCCGTTCATAGCTTTTTGAGTAATCCTGCTAACAGACAAACAAACAGACATACAAACCAACACGGGGTAAATAACCTCTTTGACGGAGGTAATTACCTCCACCAAGGAGGATATGTTTTTGTTGGCGTCGATTTGTTTGTCAGTTTGTCCCTTTGTCTGTTAGCAGGATTACTCAAAAAGTTTCGAACGGATTTTGCCGAAGTTTTTTGGAGTGGCAGGATATCGCCCATGGAACAATCCACTCGATTATGGTGGTGATCCGGATCATCATCCGGATCCAGGAATTTTTTTAAGGATTCTTTACAATTACAGGATAGTGGCAGTTTCAACATTTTATTCTAACTCGATCAATAATGCCTACAATGCTGGCACAAAAATCACAAGAGAACATCTCCACAAGATCTACCACACACACCGTCTTGGCGGAGGTTTGCAGTCTCGGATTGCTCTTGTTACTACACTTTGTAGACATCAAAGACTTCTTTAGTTTAATATAATGGTGATATCATGTAAATTAAACTATTTACTTTGAACCTTTGATGCGCAAACTAATAATTAGATAAGTCATGGCCTATGATTTAAGTGAATTGAAGGAAATAAAGTAAGTAGTTGATGAGAAATTACATGATTGATAGTACTCAGGCTCCGATGCCAAACTCTCATCTCGAAAAAGTAGTTTGATTTGAACTAGAAATGAAGACTAAAGTAGAGTCATGCCGACCCTGAGAGGGTTCATGGTGACAGTATTACTATCCTGGGCTCTCATGACTCACTCTCAGCTGAATAATATTGTCTGGCGGCTAGACTACAATACTAGAGTTGTTCTGCTCATGACAGGGTTGAAATTAGGTTTGCCAGAGCCTCTGATTTGGTGAATTAGCTTGTATGGAAACAGCATGTTGTTTTATATTGTGTCGTTATTTGGTGCCTTGTCTGTTCACACACACACACACACACACACACACACACACACACACACACACACACACAACCAGTACAGCACTATCGCATTTACTTGCATTACCCACCCTACAAACATTCTCCATTCATCCTTCGCCAACATTGGTAAGGGATAATTCTGGCTGCCACCCTCCTCATAGAAAGTCCTATCCTGAAATGAACCACATATAGGCTTACCGTTAGCACTAGACGATCATATTCACTGTAAGAAGGAATTTTAGAAGCGACTGCACAGAATCTTTTTTAAAATCTGTTCTTAACTGAATTAGTCGGTATACACCATATTTGGCTGGATGATTCAACGAGATCGAATGTATATTTTGTTATGGCATCCCATCAGACAGTGATGGCTGACTCAGCTGTGTGTGTGTGTGTGTGTGTGTGTGTGTGTGTGTGTGTGTGTGTGTGTGTGTGTGTGTGTGTGTGTGTGTGTGTGTGTGTGTGTGTGTGTGTGTGTGTGTGTGTGTGTGTGTGTGTGTGTGTGTGTGTGTGCGCGCGCGCGCGCGCGCGCAGAAGGGGGGGTTGGAGGGGGTCAACCATCATCCGTGGCTCTGATATCTGATTAGGAGGTTATTACCCGAGCGACGGCTGGAGGCGGGATCAGAGGAACACATTAGTGAGGACAGATGGAGAGGGAACACAAGGACAAATTACTCGGTCCTCCATCATCGCAGCGAAGGTTATGTTCGTATAGGATCAAAACCCATCCTTACGAGTAACATTTCTCTTTAACAGTTCAATATCTTCAGATGTCACTCTGGTCGTGCCGGAGAGAAACACCTTTAGGTAGTGGCAATGATACATCATCAGTTGCTGCACGGTTAAACAAACGTCCCTCAACTCCCTCTCCATCCCTCGAAAGGAGGATGGTGGTGGACTGCCGGGGAGGAGCTATTTCAGCCAGCAGTCCACTGGTTTCACGTTCAAAAATGAACCTCCAAACTCTGTGTCTAAAACATATATATTTTTCCAGGATTTTTAACCCAGTCTAACACATCTCAAAGAATTTCACCAGCCAACAAGGAATAAGATAAAGGCCTGACATAATATATCAACACCAGCCACGATGGAGAGCATTACATACACAGGCATCCCGCAACAAAGAACCATTTTTTACAAAGAGCATTTCATTCACTATGCCCTATATCTTTTGAAGATGTATTTACTCTCATTTTCCACCTTAGTTACATAGAAAGCTAAGTTATTGTTAGCACTATATCTCATGAGTGGTTGGGGACCCGTTTATGTAACCTGTGTCGCTCTCTTCCCTACATCTCATATCCCTATTTTACTCCTTTATTTTTTCACCATAGCTGAAAGTAAGAGGAATCCTTTTTTATAACTAGTCTCTCTCTCTCTCTCTCTCTCTCTCTCTCTCTTAGTCTATATATATTTCCTTTTGCACCCATCAAAAAGTAAGCACAAGTCAGTTTTACAGCCGAGCCTTGGACGTAATACCAGTGGGAAATTAGCTGTGAGACAAAATATGGAATTTATGTGTGTCACATTTTGCAGACTTGAAGAGGTAACACATTTTGTCACAGCCATTTATCTCGTTCAAATGGTGGCAGTTATGCAGGATGCAAAAAGCTTGTCCTAACATTCCCTCCTCATTAACTGTATATATATATATATATATATATATATATATATATATATATATATATATATATATATATATATATATATATATATATATATATATATATCAGTATGGTGGATAAACTGAGTAATAAATCGCCTACATATTCAAATGTGCGGTGAAAATAAACAGAGGTAATCAAATAGATGTACAGAGAGAGAGAGAGAGAGAGAGAGAGAATGGCACATGCAGACATCATCTTGCTTTCTTTCCTCTCTCGTCTCCATCAACCTTATACACGACAGTTAAAAAGCAAGCCATACTCCTTTCACTTTAACGTGGCCAAAAATTACCATCTCTCCACCATGAATGATCAACTGTAACGCGAGATTAACACAAGGATACGGTACTAATCACGAAGAAGTGTTATGGAAGGAAAGATTGTAGAGGGGCAGTCTTGTCTTATCCTGCCATCAGGCTACTGAAAATAGTCTACCAAAGGACCAAAATGTGAGCCAGATTCAGATGAAAGGAGTATATATATGTACACCAAATCATTGCCAGGACATACGTATTTTCAGTATTGGACATCGATTCGTTGATGGCCGCGTTTCATCATGTCCAGCGCAAAGTTAATTTGACTAAATCCATTTTGACATTTCACATAAAAGGTTTGTTTGTGTTTGTGTTTATTTGAGTGTGTGTGTGTGTGTGTGTGTGTGTGTGTGTGTGTGTGTGTGTGTGTGTGTGTGTGTGTGTGTGTGTGTGCGTGTGCGTGTGCGTGCGCGCGTGTAGGTAGATAGGTATGGTGGGAGAGTAATAAATGGCGGCGCAAAGAGGCTTAAACTAGGCAAAGGGATGTTATTTATATTTCATTTGTTTTGCAAATTCTAGTCGATGTTCTTACGATTTTTCAGAGTCAATAGAACATAAGAAAGAGAGAGAAACCATTTTTCTTATTTGCATAAAGGTTTACTAAAGGCAAAAGAATGTTCTTTATATACTATTTTTGCTGTGTTCAGACGATTTTATTCAGTTTGGTGGAGACTTTTAGATCTGGAGGGTTAGATATAGCCTTCATTAAATACTTCACAGCCAAATACCTTTCCTTAAGCTGGACAAAATCGTCTGGTGGTAGCGAGAATAAAATATATAAGGCTTCTCCTCGTAGTCACAAGTTTAAAGAGACATAACGTTCTTATTTGACCTAAAACCATTTTGATTTTCCAAAGAGTAGATTGTGTGTGTGTGTGTGTGTGTGTGTGTGTGTGTGTGTGTGTGTGTGTGTGTGTGTGTGTGTGTGTGTGTGTGTGTGTGTGTGTGTGTGTGTGTGTGTGTGTGTGTGTGTGTGTGTGTGTGTGTGTGTGTGTGTGTGTGTGTGTGTGTGTGTGTGTGTGTGTGTGTGTGTGTGTGTGTGTGTGTGTGTGTGTGTGTGTGTGTGTGTGTGTGCGCGCAGTAGCTATTGTTGAAGACCAATAAACTGGAAGCGTATATAGGCTTCATATAGTTGATGGGATGTTATATTCGACTCTTTTCCTGCTTAAATATTTTATTCGGCGTGGAGAGACTCTCTGATCTTGGGAATTAGATTTAAGTTTCATGAACCCCTTAAGAACCAATGCCTCGGACTAAGCAGAAAAGAAGTGTCTGGAGATAGCAAGGATATAGTGAATAATACCCCGTCCTCCTTCTTGTTGTTGTTGTTGGTATTATTGCTATTGTTGTGCAGTAATCCCAGTCTGTTTAGCCGAGTAGACTCATGAACCGCAAGCAAGAAACCGCCCATGCTAAGCTGTCCCATGCAATGAACCTATGTTCCCTTGTGGTAAACAGCACCTCGACACAGCAAGGCTCAGGGGATGGTGTGGAAGTTTGGTTCCCGGATGGACACTGCATTTGCGTCTCTCTACTCTGTTAAAAGGGACACCATAGTAGGCTCTCCACCACCACGTTATTATATGGTTACCATCCAGTGTTGTAAATGATTTCCTGAGTTTTGTAGGGAATTGACTGTAGCACCAGTCGAACAGGGCGGTATTCCAAAGTGGATGGAAAGCTGATGACGGAAAGCTGGAGCTCCCGTTTCACCAGCACCTGGGACTAGCTTCTGACCATCTCCTTTGCTGAACCTTTTCAGTGTGTCAGTAACACAGAGAGTAGGCCAGCATGCTCTCCAATACAAGTTCCTCTAATTGTCAACGTAAAACTACATGAACATTACCCTACACACTACGCTTCCTTTACACAATTCTGGTAAAAATGACATCGCAACATAAAGCCTCGGAGTCCCTGAGGAGGGGGGGGGGATAAAAGCCCCACCATCCTCCCCTCTCCTAGTGACGGCCAGGCGAGATGTCTGGAACCACTGCCTGACTCACTTCATTTCCGCAACATTTGCGGCCTTTCCTCTAACTTTCTCTCTGTTGAACACCACTTCTCCTCTTCTAAACCCTACCTTTTCTTCCTCACAGAGACTCAACTGTTTGAGACAACTGATAACAAACCCTTCTATATATCTTCCTATTTTATACTCGTTTCAAAGCCAAAGGTGGCTGTTGTGTATATGTACGGAACAACATATCCTGTTCTCGTGTTCCTGAACTCGAATCGTCTGAAATCCCTATTCTCTGGCTTCACATATCCTGCCATCCTCTGACTAAATATATCTGTCCTGTTTACTTATCACCTAATTATACTGACTACGAAAAATTCTTCGACTATCTTAATTCTAAAATGGAACACATCCTATCAATTTCTCCTGTCTCTGAAATCTCCATTCTAGATGATTTCAATGTTCACCACCATCTCTGACTCTCCTCTCCTTTCACTGATCCCCCTCGTGAACAAGCCTACATCTTCTCTATTCTTAATGACTTAGAGCAGCTTGTATAGAACCCTACCCATACCCCTGACCGCCTTGGAGAGAGTTCCAACATACGTGACCTCTCCTTTACAACTAATCCTTCTGCTTATGCTGTTAATCTTTTTTTCTCCGTTGGGCTCCCCCGATCATAACCTTATCACCTTAACCTATCCTACCTCTCCAGTAAGGCCTGCGGATCCTCCCAAGAAGCGGCAGCTGTGGCACTTTGTGGCTGATGATTGGGAAGCCCTCAGGCAGTGCTTCTATGATTTTCCCTGGAATGATTGTTTTCATGGCTGAAAGCCATCTGAGTTTGCCTTGCACATTACAGAGGGAATTCTCTCGGGCACTGAAGCATATATTCCTTTCTCATATCCTGTGACCAATGCAAAAAAAAAAAAAAAAAAAAAAATGGTATAACCACGTTTGTTCTAATGCTGTCCACAACAAGGAGAGGGCCTACAAATGGTACTGAAGCCAACCCATCCCTGAATCTCATATCTTTTATGTTTCTGCCCGGAATCGTGCTAAGCCTGTTCTTCGCTCTGTTAAAAATGATTTCTTTCATACTAAATGCTCTGAACTCACCAACTCGAATTCTTCCTGCTTCTCCTGGCACCTTGCCAAAAATCTGTAACAGTTTTACCTCCTCATTTCCATTCTGATGGTTCTGTAGCTGCTTCTTTTACTGATAACGCATAACTCTTCGCTCAGACTTTCTGCTGCAATTCTACCTTAGACGATTCCGGTGCTGTTCCTCCATCACTTCCCCCCTCTGACATCCTCATGGCAGATATTACAATATCTTCAACCGATGTATTTTCTGCCATCACTGGCCTCAATACTAACAAGTTATTTGGGTCTGATGGGGTCCCTCCTGTTGCCCTCAAGGATTCCGTTTCTGTGCCTGTACGCTGCCTGGCCAAACTCTTTCACATTTGTCTGTCAACTTGTACCTTTCCTTCTTGCTGGAAGTTTGCTCTCATTCAGCCAGTCCCAAAGAAGGGTGACCATTCCCAACCCTCTAACTATCGTCCAATTGCTTTAACATCCTGTATTTCAAAAAGTTTTTAATTAATTCTTAATTAAGAAAAAAATTTAAAGCATCTTTCCTATCACAACCTTCTTTCTGATCGTCAGTATGGGTTCCGCCAGGGACGCTTCACTGGTGACCTTCTCACCTACCTTTCAGACTCCTGGTCATCCTCCTTTCGGGACTTTGGCGAAAGCTTTGCCATTACACTTGACATCTCAAAGGCTTTCGATCGTGTCTAGCATAAATCTTTAATTTCCAGACTGCCCTCTTAAGGTTTCTATCCTTCAATCTGTGCCTTCATATCTAGCTTCCTTTCTGGTCGTTCTATAGCAGCTTTTGTAGACGGCCATCGTTCTTCTCCTACAGCTATCATAGTAATATTCCTCCGGGCTCTGTCCTATCACCAATGCTCTTCCTTTTATTCATCAATGACCTTCTAAGCTGTACTTATAACCCTGTCCACTCATACGGTGATGATTCCACCCTTCACGTTTCGATTTGCTTCCCGCAGCGCCCATCCCAGCGGTTACTTCACTAAACTTCAATAAATGAGGCTATGGCACACCTAATGTCTGACTTGGCTTATATCTCTAATTGGGGTAAAAGTAATCTTGTTGTTTTTAATGCTTCAAAAACTCAGTTCCTACATCTTTCAACTCGTCAAGATCTTCAGCAGGAGCATCCTCAAATATTTAACAATATCCAACTCACTCCTGCATCATCTCTAAACATACTTGGGGCTTCATTCTCTCGGGATTTGTATTGGAAAGATCATATTACCTCACTTGTAAAATATGCTTCTAAAAGATTAGGTGTGCTAAGCCGACTCTGTGCCTTCTTTTCCCCTGAGCAGATGTTGACTTTATACACGGGTTTTATTAGCCCCTAAGTAGAGCACAATTCCCCTGCGTGGGGAGGCCCCCCAAATACAGGTCTTCTCAACAAGGTGGAGTCAAAGGCTTTTCGTCTTATCAACTCTCCTCCCTCTAATTGGCTCCCTTCAACCTGTCTCTTCGCTGCAGTGTTGCATCTATATCTCGTTTTTGTCGTTACTTCAATGGTTACTGCTCCTCTGAACTGTCAGCTTTCATCTCTCTTCCAATACGGAGGCACGTAACACCCATCTAGCAACAAACGCTCATCCCTTTCCTGTCCAACTCTCTGTTGTAGGAGTTACCCGTTACTCCAAGCCCTTCTTGTATGTAAAAGGTTAACCCTGGAATACCTCTGTTTGTATTTCTTACTGCTTATGACCTCCAGTCTTCAAACGCAGATTAACAGATCTTGAATTTGGCTCTTTTTTATCATGTTTTTTTTTGTTTGTTTTTTTGAGGGAACAGTCATATGGGCTCTGGCCTTTGGTTCCTTCTTCCATGCATTAAAAAAAAGAATCCATTAGGCTTGTCACTCAGTGTAGAGCCACCCTACGTGAAAAGAAAGAGAAAATCCGAAAGGAAGAATGTTTAAAACGGGAAGAGAGGAGGACAGACACAGAAAAAGAAAGATAAATGTAAAGGAAGAAGTAGGCAGCACTACATCAAGTGAATGAATGGTAGTTGTTACCACCTGCCACCAAGCTTACGAATATTCCTTGAACCAATTAAACGCCAGGGCCTCAGCTCATCAACAGTTTCTCAGAGAGGTGAGGTGAAGGTGAGGGTGCGAGGGAGATGAAGGGATGAGAGGCTAGGATGAGAACTTCATTGATGACGATGGGAGGGAGAGAGTATGAGAGAGGTTAGGGTGAGGATTGGTGAGGATGGGAGGGAGAGAATAGGGGAGGAGTGAGAATGAGAGTTGGAGAGAGGGAACTCGAAAAGAAATATGTGAGGAATCGTAGGGGGAACAAGAGGATGAATGCAAGATAAGAAGTGTGAATGACCATAGCACTGAGACATAGAGAGAGAGAAAGAGAGAGAGAGAGAGAGAGAGAGAGAGAGAGAGAGAGAGAGAGAGAGAGAGAGAGAGAGAGAGAGAGAGAGAGAGAGAGAGAGGGAGGGAGGGAGGGAGGGAGGGAGATAAAGGGTGGAAACTAAAGGGGGATAATTAGTGAAAGACAGGGAGCGGTAAAGGGTGAAAGCCTGGGAGAGAGGGGTGACAAAGATACTCAAAGCGTTGTACACCCGGTCCCAGCATAAAGTTACATGTGGACTGTGCCCCATAAACATCACACCACCAAGGGCAGCTTCTGTTGCAAAAGGTCACCGCTGCGTTACGCCTGAAAATTAAACTAACAATACGGCCATTACACACTATAACCAAGACTGGGTCAGCGTAATGTAAGTGTGTCCGGTAAATGTATGTCCTGCGTTTGTCCTATATGCTGTTGTATTTCTAGAGATCTTCATATGTAATTAGTTTTTTTTTTTTCCTTTTTTGTTTTATACTCGGCGCTGTAGCCTTGTGGATATACTGTTTCATTTAGTGTGTGCGTCTGTGTGTATGAGTAGTATAACTCGGGTAGTTTTGATTTGATTTAGACCAAACTTGGTGGGTGGGTTGAGGGTCAATCAACAATGAAGTGAATCGATTATGAGAAAAGTCGGTTAAAGACCACAGTCACAGCGCAAAATCGAAGATACGAGGCCAATTGTAGCAAGATTATAGCACTCCCTGGGTGATCTTTTATCGGTGAAGGGAGCTACATATTCTTAAACCCTTCGCAACAAGTGTATAATGTGTGTGTGTGTGTGTGTGTGTGTGTGTGTGTGTGTGTGTGTGTGTGTGTGTGTGTGTGTGTGTGTGTGTGTGTGTGTGTGTGTGTGTGTGTGTGTGTGTGTGTACGGTACTTTCAACAGTGTATGAGAAATCGCCGATATGGTAAAGCTTTATGTGGGTAATGCGCATACAGATTTATGAGAACGTCTATGTACACACACTCAAAAAGGTCTCGCCACACCTACTGCACGATACAAACTGACACCACGAATGAATCGTCTGATATTTGCCTTCCCCCAACCCTACCGAGACAGCTGGAGTGTTCAGTACGAAACTCATCGGACCTCCCCGTAACGGCACATTTTTGAGTGTGTGCACAGATAATGCTATGTGTGAGCAACTACATGAACGGTAAGGTGTTTGTGTATGTTTATGTGCATTTATGAAGTGAATACATATGCATACCTAGAGCTGTGTGTCGGAGAACTTACATGTATGCAAGATATTTAAGTGGATGCATAAATTATATACTGTATGTATGTGCATTTATACTTCAGGGTATGTGTGTGAGATACTACAAGTAAAGTAAGATGTTTAGATGGATGAATGTTTGTATTTGTTTTCATGAATATGGATACACACTTACTCAATGTAGTGCTGCTCTCGGGTGTCTGCCCTGTCCTCTCCTCCATCCTTCTTTCCTTCCATCTTTTTCTGTCTTTCTTTCCTTCATTCTTTCCTCGTCCTTCTGCCTACGGGTGACTTTACACTCCCTCTTGACTTTCATTCCTTCATTCTTTCCTCCTTCTGCCTATGGGTGACTCTACACTGAGTGACAAGCCAAATGGTTTCCTGTACACCAGGAAACTATTTACTACGCTGGGTGGTAACCATATAACCAAATTTTGGCGCCTGGTGGTTTAGTGGGTAATTATTGTGCTCCAATCGGATTGAGCCGGTGAAGGTTTATATCCAAGGGATGGTTGGGGTTTATTGCTCACGTAATGCCACTCAGGGATGAGTAAGGCTGGTCACTCTTATCTTAAAAGTCAGGACCAACTGCCTAACCCAGGGCTCCTACGCTCCTCATGGGGCAACGTAGGATTGGATGATGGATGGATGGATGGATGGATACCCACTGTGTTCATGAGTTATCAGATATATGGCAATTTAATTAAAGTGTGCAAATAATTATGTATCTTTTCATGTTACTGGACTGGTGTGTATTTCATTCATTTGCGTGAATTATGTACAGTGCTTGTTTAAATGAACGAACATATACATTACCTTTATGAGAGTATATCTGCAAGCATTTCATGTATGTACTGTATGTTAGCCAGCATTTATGTATGTGTAATAGTGAATGGAGGAATCATGTATATAGCTATGTTTGTGTGTGAATGTGTATTCGCTTGCATATTTATCGGTTGAAAAAACATTATTCATAATATATAGAGCAGCAATCTTGTGTGACATGAAGGTGCCTTTCAGGAGGGCTGTACTGCAAAAGGCTCAATCATTATAATAATACTTTTGGTAGTTTTAAAGATTTTCACGGCACACATATCCTGATGAAATTAGTCTGGTAGTAACAAGAGTATATTAAAAAAAAAAAAAGTCACTATAAACTTGATTAAGGGAGGAAGTGGGCGGTGAGGCAGGAGTAGGGGAGGGAGGCAGGTAAGAAGGTAAAGGTGTTGTGAGTGAAAAGATCTGGGATTAGGTGGTGAAGGAGGGGGCGGTGACGGGAGGGAGAGGGGCAGACAGCCAGGAAAAGAGGGCTCGAGGAAGAAGGCAGCGACGGGGGTGCACTGTGGGGGGGGGGGTAAATGACAGGAGATGAGGGATGGAAGAACAGAAGAGTGACAGGGAAGGAGAGGGTTGTAAGAGGGTAGACACGTGATAGTCAGGGAGGGATTAAGGGAGAAAAAATGAGAGAGGGAGGAGACGGAGACAGGGTAAAAGCTTGGTAGGAAGGGAGGGAGTGAGGAAATGGAGAGTAAAAGGAAAGAGGGAAGGGTACAAAAGCAGGTGCTACAGGCTGGTACAACGAGGAGTAAGAGAGAAAAAACAGTAGGAGACAAGGAAAGCAGGTTAGTAGGTAAATTAATAGGATAGCAGGCATGGTATAAGAAGTAAGAAAGGGAACTAGGTAAGCAAGAAAATAAGTAGAGTAGCTGGTATTACAGGATAATTCGTGAAGGAGCAAGGAAGGGAGGCAGGTAGTCAGGTAAAGGTGTTATTATGTGGCCAAGTCCCAGGGGATAGTGGTTTGGATCTACACCCCAGTGGCTGTGAGTGATACCGTGGAACTGCTGGAGGTGAGAGGAATGGAGAGGAAGAGGGAGAGCAGAGTAGGGCAGATAAGAAAACAGAAAAGAGGCGATAAAAGGGCAGATAAGAGGTAAGAACAGATACGAGGAGAGATATTGGGAGGTTTGGAAGAAAGCGTGATGGACAGATAAGAGGACAGACAAAAGACGATAAAAAGACTGAGAAGATGAGAGGCCGGGTACGAGGAAAGGAATATGGAAGGACACGAAGAGAAGCTGAAGAACTGATAAGCTGTTACTACAACATGGTCGTTTGTTTAATGGTCCACATTTCTTTCCTATTGGCTCATTGGGTCCAACTGTTTCAGGATGAAAATTTAACCCATTCAGCAATCAGACGCCTTTCTTATTTCCCCTGGCCACCACCAGACGAGTTTATGCAGTCAGAAGATGCCAGAATAACACTAAAAAATGAAATTCTTTGACTGAAAGTTCCCTAATTTCTTACTTCTTCAGTGAAAAGGAGAATTATCTCACAAAATGAATCAAATCGCCCGGCGTTAGCCAGAATATAAGGAACATGTCATCATGCAGAAGGGGCTAAGTATAAAATATAGTACAGTGATGCTCCTCGGCTGCTCATTTAGCTTCTTTCACATGTTAACCGAGAGTAATTACGGTGCTGTGACAAGCTTATTGCACCGGGAATGATCAAAGGACAGTCAGCCCACACTCTCCACACCCTCCCTGCCTCATCCTCTTCACTTTCATCCCACAACATTTTCGCATTTTCACTACTCTCCTCGGAATTACTCTCGCAATGGTTTATATTAGTACAGGATTAGTTATAGTAGTAGTTGTAGTAGTAGTAGTAGCAATAGTACCGGCAGTATTCGTGTTATTAACTATTATTATTATTATTATCATTATTATTACTACTACTACTACTACTACTACTACTATTGGTACTTTATGATGTGTGTATTGCTTTCATCATCAACATTATATCACCGAATGAGCAGCTACTTTGATCGAGTTCGTTTCAACATATCCACGTGTCAGTGCATCTCTGTACTGGATGTGTGTAAACAAAATACAATATCTCTAGAATGCATAATCCTATATAAATCACAATTAGTGCATGTGTAGTGTATGAGATTGACGAGACGTGGTTCGATTTTGGTGCAAACTGGTCACATTCAAAGTTCAGAGAGCATCGTTGTCTCATTAATGCCTGATTCATTTTAGACCATAATTCGTTCATACATTGCATATAGGCCTAGGAAGAAGTGATTCGATTTTGGTGCAGATCGACCAAAGGTAAAGATCAAAGGGCCAGGTTTAAACTTCGGCCAGGCGTCGCTGTCATCTCTCACCATTTCTGATTTATTTAACATCATCAACAACAGCACCAACAACAATATCATCATCGTCATTCTCAACCTTCTTCCAACCTAATGGTTGTTGAGGGAGAGTCCAGAAACAAGGAAAGAGGAAGCAGGAAAGCAGGAGAACTATCATATATATACCCAATAAACCAGACCACACAATTATTCACACATCATTCCAGACTTCGTAACTCTGGCTTCACCTCACAAGCACATAGTATTATTTTTTTCCTTTATGGGCGCACTTCACTAACTCCTGCGAAACTAGATTTTATTTGTCTATAGCCAGACCCCCTAATCCATGAAGGAGTGGCTACAAACGAATTACCTCCAGGTCATTCTGTTCACCGCTCTCATCTCACACACATACATCATTGCATTCTTCCATCTCTTGGTGATAAAGAATGATAGATTGCAACGTGTATGGCTTATTTTATTGTTGCTTGCGTCATGCGGTCGTGAAAATAATGAGAAATTAACAAGGAGAGTGAATGTGAGTGAAGTGGAGGGTGAAAGGGGTAAGGGGAGACTGAGGTAGATGGAGGGATGGGGTGGAGAGCTACATGAATGAGACTGGTGTGAACTGGAGGGAGAGCGGCTTGATGGCAAAGAGGAGGGTGACGTGTAAGCAGTCACACACACACACACACACACACACACACACACACACACACACACACACACACACACACACACACACAGCACTGCGATGTTTGCAAATCTGTTATCGTAATTAAGGCATACCGTTATTAAAATTGCTGTTTTTTATGAGACAGAGAAAATTATATGTTTTAATTTCATCTCAGGTAGCACTAGAATGCGGTGATTAGTTCCTGTTTTATCTGATGCTTCACCACTTCAACACGATGGCATCGTTTTACATTTCGCTAAGGTAAATAGTTTGTATATTTTTCTTCTGTTGTGTGTGTGTGTGTGTGTGTGTGTGTGTGTGTGTGTGTGTGTGTGTGTGTGTGTGTGTGTGTGTGTGTGTGTGTGTGTGTGTGTTTCTTATTAGCTCTCGGCTTCACACCCTCACAACTTTTTTTCGAAGGGGTGGGTGGGGGTACTTGTCCTTAATCGTACTATACACGTACTGTACTTGTACATGGTACCCTAGACTCTTTTCTCAAACCTTATTAGGCCATTCAAATGTTATGCCAGACCCCAAAAGTGTAACAAGACTGGCAAGGAATCACCACAAGCTAAAACGATCTTCCCAAGAAAATTATGGTACTTGGTTGAAAAGAGTTGCCTAGGAATGACTAGAACAGAATTAAAAAGACGTCCTGGGTGGAAAGGGTCCCATCTGACTCTTATAATCTCTTCTGAGCTAAATGAAACCCTTTGGAGATAACAAAAACAAAGAATATAGAAACGTCCTTACTTTGGAACGTTTATAACTCTCACGTCAAGGATGAACAATACTTAAGTTGCCTCGTGCAGTTTTCTTTTTCAGCTTGGCCTTAGGGTACGTTTTTTGTTCTTGCAACTTACAGACGATTTTATTCATCTAAGAAGAGCACGAAAGCTTCAAATGGATTTACGAAAACGCCATACCTAACCTTCCATCCGATCGAGAAATCTCTCCTGAACTGAATAACATCGTACAAATATAGCAAGAACATCAGGGGGAAAAGCATCTATTCTGAAAGGGCCAACAATTGATACAAAGCGTTATTTCCTTCTGCCAGAATGTAACTTTCGTCTTATCCCTGCTTCCATCCGACGATTTTATTCAGTCTGTGGGGACTTCTTCACACTTCAATAATACCTTCATTACTGTAGTCCTTTTGCTCTCTTAGGCTTTTACCGAAACTTTTGCCTTGAGGTCCCGGGCCGCTGATTTCCGTTCTGTGTACCATTTTGCACTTTCTCTTCTCCAGGAAAGTCTAGGTTAAGCTAGGTTTGATTTCTTAGTATCAGGCAAGGCTAGTTTGATAGCAATTTAGGTTAATCAGAATAAGTTAGGGTGGGTTAAGTTAGAGTTAGAGCAAAAGAAGGAGAAAAGAAAAACAAATGGAAGGGTGACCATCCTGGGAAAATCAAACTTAGTATGCAGTGTAAAAATGATATATATACAGAACGGAAACCTGTTTATGGGCTTTAGTGTGACCGCTTTGCCAAATTATCAAGTTGTGCAGACGAGTTAGTCCCTAGTATCCCGTGATATCTCTTTTATATATTTAGGTATTGCAACCTCAGGACTATGCTTGTCACGGGGTTTTTATATTAGATCTGTAATTTTGATATAAATAATGGTTAAATATTATTTAAATTGATAATATTCAATAATATTGAAGAGCAGAGACAATGGTTGTCTTGCTACATCAAGCAACGATTACTTTACGTTGGCTTAGCACGATTCTCTGAGAACGAGAATTTATAAACTTCCTCAACAGTACACAGCAGAGACTAATTACTCACAATTGCTGACTTACTGTACTGTTAGCCTCTGGAGAAAGTTACATCACCCCTGACAATAAATAACTAATACTAATAATAATAACATCAGGTTCTTGCTGATGCATTAACTCCTGGCACAACGGATTTTAAGTTAATACAACAAGACTGGTCTAAGTACCAGTTATGAATAGTAAATGTTTATGCAAGCTAGGAGCTGTATGGAAAATAAGCTTAATTATGGAGAAATGAAACAAGATTTACTCTACATTAAGCTCAAGAAATAGAACTGTTAAATTTATTAATTACAAAAATAAATTTAACATTACATTTCAAATCAAATTAAATGAGACGCACTCGCTCACTCACACAGAAGCTAAATACTTACGCCTAGGAAAAACACCTTAACTAAGCTCTTAAAACTACAAAATACACAAAAGAAATACCAGTCGATGAATACTATGTATCACCATTAAGGTGGGAGCTTGGAGAAACTGTAAGTGGAGTTTGGGTACTAGCTGACCTCTCGCACTGCTGCACAGGTCCTGTCTCCGTCACAGCAAACACTAAACTGAATTCAAATACATTGAATGGGCAGGACGCAAGGCGTGGCTAACGGTTGAGGGAAGCAGAGGCAAACGATAAAGAAATAATTGTTTCGCTCAGTAGCGCACTTAGTGACGTGCATTAAATCGGTCACTTTTTGAAAACGGTGACGAATTATTTGAAAAGTATACCCCGAAATGGAGAGAGAAACGGTTAACTGAGCGATACACAGTGAGTTTTCCACTAATAGTTCGTGGCTTCTCACAAAAAGGAAATGTCGCGAATTGATTCGTGACATTACGCCCCATGAAAATTAAATCTTTCTTCCTTCAGAAGAAAGATTTCAATATACATACATATAAATCCTAACTCAGTCACACAAGATTCACACTGTGGTGTGTGTGCTATCCTGCTACAGGAGAAAGTCGCAGTCGTCAGTGAGCGGAAAAACCTCGTATTTACGTTAATAGAAGCAAGCTTGAGGGAAAAACTCCGTGACGACGGTGAAAATCCTGTACTCAGGTCAAACTGAGCGAAAATTCGCTACATTTACACTGACAACTAATTGTTGTGTAGCGTGGTGTATGTAATACGCGGTGTAGGTGTGACAGTTGTAGTGTAACTGTACCTACGTGTAAAATGACACAGTAAATAATATGGCGACGACGAAGGCAGAGGAGAAGAGGCGGCAGCGTGCGGCAGACGATCAGCTGGCCCGCACAGCAAAACTGCTACACCCATTGCTGAACCTGCAAAACCAATTAAGGTGGAGCATCAAAAGTGTCAATGAGACAAAATTCTTATTATGTTACAATTACTCTCTCTGGCTAGCAGTCAGTACATGCTATGAAAAGTACACTCGAGGTCGCCATTAATTATAGCACACGATTATGGTCGGCAAGTTGAGAATCCCTGTGCAAACTCGGGTCTTCCATAGCCTCGAACCGCACACGGGTCCTCAACCTGTGCCTTAACCTACAGTACTTATATTAATATCGGGAAGCTGAGAATCCTTGTGCAAACTTGGGTCTTCCATAGCCTCAAGTCGCCTCTGCAGAGTTCTCACTTCCCCCTTAACCTATAATACTTATATTAGTATCGGGAAGCTGAGAATCCTCGTGCAAACTTGGGTCTTCCATAGCCTCAAGTCGCCTCTGCGGAGTTCTCTCTCGAACTTCCCCCTTAACCTACAATACAATACTTATATTAGTACCGGGAAGCTGAGAATCCTTGTGCAAACTTGGGTCTTCCATAGCCTCAAGTCGCCTCTGCGGAGTTCTCTCTCGAACTTCCCCCTTAACCTATAATACTTATATTAGTATCGGAAAGCTGAGAATCCTCGTGCAAACTTGGGTCTTCCATAGCCTCAAGTCGCCTCTGCGGAGTTCTCTCTCGAACTTCCTCCTTAACCTACAATACTTATATTAGTATTGGGAAGCTGAGAATCCTTGTGCAAACTTGGGTCTTCCATAGCCTCAAGTCGCCTCTGCGGAGTTCTCTCTCGAACTTCCCCCTTAACCTACAGTACTTCTATTAGTACCGGGAAGCTGAGAATCCTTATGCAAACTTGGGTCTTCCATAGCCTCAAGTCGCCACTGCGGAGTTCTCTCTCGAACTTCCCCCTTAACCTACAGTACTTCTATTAGTACCGGGAAGCTGAGAATCCTTATGCAAACTTGGGTCTTCCATAGCCTCAAGTCGCCTCTCAACTTCCCCCTTAACTTACGGTACATAATATGTATGTACAGGCCCTGGACATAATGTGTCCTGTGGGGCCAATGGGCGAGACGTCAGGTCTGCACCCACTTCACCACTACCCTGTCTCTCAACTGACTCAGAGATTACAGGTGTAGTTACAAATGGCACAGGAAGGGCATGTCCCTGATTAGTGGTGATACTTTGGCACACACTGCAGGAACGGACAAAACTGTCTATGTCTCGTCCCATCCCTGGCCAGAAAAAGTCAGCTCGGATACGGCCCTGGGTCTTCCTTTTGCCCAGGTGACCTCCTGAGGCTGGACAATGACCCCATTGTAACACTGCTGGGCGGTACTTGGCGGGAACGACAAACTGCAGTCGAACCTCGCCCTCGGGTGTTCGTGACTCACGGTAGAGCCGTCCTTGTTTACGAAGGAACTTGGCTCGACCTCCCCGTGAATACTTAATCACTCGACCCTTTTGTTTATTCCGCACGGCAGCAAGTGTCGGGTCAGAATGTTGTTCTTGTACAACAAGTTGACTGCACATCAGATCTTGCGGCGATTCAATGATCACTGGGGTGACACAATCTGGAGCCTCAGTCATGGCTCGTGTTACCGCAGCAGCCGAAGTCTGAGTGGCGCCATCATCGGAGCAACTATCCTTGGCTCCTTGAATATTGCCTACTATAAAGTCAAATAGAGGCTCTGGCATGACAACTGCAAGTGTCGTACCAGTATAAAATGGAGATGCCACCTGGATACATGCCTCAGGGAACAATCTCACTGATCCATCAATAAGCTTTGCATGGATCTGTCGACCTGTATACTGCTCAGGCCGAACTAAACTCTGTTTAACAGAGCAACCTGAGGAACCATTGTCTCTCAGGACCTTCACAGGAATGCCTCCCACAAACCCTGGCTGTACAAGGAAGGTACTGTCACCTGTGGTGGGGCCTGTGGAGGAAGCAGCTAGCCACTCATGAGGCTGCTGAATTGATGCGGCAAACATTGTGCCTTGTGAATTATATTGGGAAGATGGAACATTGGCCATCTGTGGAGGGGGGTTCACTGTCACTGTGGGACTTGTGAACTGTGGGGAAGTACCCACACTGGTAGGGACGTGACCACCATGTTGCTGCTGAGGAATGAAGGCTGCATTCGCTTCCTGCCTCTTTTGAGCTGGTGAAAAACTTTGTCCCGTCGGTCGGTTGCGTGGCTGATACTGCTGCTGGTTAGGGTACCTGTTGTACCGCTTCCACTCAGGTTTCTGAGTGTTTTGCCCCTGGTCCTTCCACTGCGGTTTTGGACCTTGGCCATTATTCTGAGAATGACCTTGTTGCTGGGATTCAGTCTGAGACTGCTTCCCAGACTTATCAGTATCTTTTCTGCTCCAGGTGTTTTGCTTACGAGCTTGATACCCGTATGCAGTAAAGAATGCGTCAGCCTTCTCTGCCATTTGGCTGGCATCTTTCACCTGGCAGATCTTAAGCTGTGCTATGAGCTCAGCAGGCCACGACCTCTCTAGCTGTGTACGCAGCATAAGGTCAATTATCCCCTCACGCGTGGAAGGAGTTTCATCTTTCTCCATCCACTCATTTAAGTAAGCTGTGAGACGATCAAGGAACTGAACAGCTGTCTCCTTGTCTTGGAGACGAGCTCGCATGAACTGAACTTTGGCGTCGTCTACTGTGAGACCATACGCCTTAATGAGTGCAGCTTTCATCATCTCATATGTGAGATTGTCTCCACGAATTCTGTGGAGAATATCGAGGGCAGGGCCCTCAAATAGGCTAAGAAACTGAAGCCGCTTAGCTGCCTCATCCAGTTGATATAAGTCTGCCATGTCCTCAAAACGAGCAATGTACGGCTCGATTCGCTCGCTTTCCTTGTATAAAGGAAGCTTGATGCGTGGGGTCGCCAGGACATGTGCAGGGAGAACGCTCGTGGAGCTTGGACCAACTGCACCAGACGTGTCTGAAGCCAAGGAATCTCGCTTGAGCTTCAGCACTTCAAGTTCATGTCTCTCGCGTGCTTCTCGCTCGGCACGTTCGTGTTCTCGTTCTCTGTCTCGTTCCTCACGCTGTTCTCGCTCATGTTCTAAGTCGAGTTCGCGCTGTTTTTGCTCGTACTCGCGCTCCTTTTCACGCTGCTCTTGTTCATATGCACGCTCTCTTTCACGTTGTTCGCACTGTTCTCGCTCGTATTCGCGCTGTTCTCGCTCGTATTCGCGCTGAATCTTACGCTCTTCACGGGCATCATTCTCGCGCTGCTGCTCCTGATTATGCCGTGAGAGTATATACTCTTTAATTTCGGTTGGGTCCGAAAGACCCATATCTTTGGCTTCCTGTAAAAATACAGTAGTAGCCATGGCGCTAATTTATTAAGCAAACCGAAATTGAGTACTGACTGCTTAGCGACGAATACTAATAAACACAAGTAAAGAATACAGACACAAGCTAGTGGTGACCAGTCTTATCCAGTTAACTGGCAAAGAATAAATAAAAAATGTAAATGACTGGGAAGACTCAATAATAAACACAATGGTACGGCGACTTCCCAGAAGCGAATAAAATTGTCTGGCGTTACCAAAAATAAACTAGAGTTAAGTATTCTATTGATTGATAAAGCAAAATTCACTTGCTAAATTAAGGGTAAACACCAGCAAGCTTGTGCCTATAAACTTTAATGATAAATACCTAAATATGAATGAGTGAGCACTATCTCGTGAATAGCTTTAGAGCTAGGAGTTAATATCCTGGCGAGGTCGCCAATTGTCACGGGGTTTTTATATTAGATCTGTAATTTTGATATAAATAATGGTTAAATATTATTTAAATTGATAATATTCAATAATATTGAAGAGCAGAGACAATGGTTGTCTTGCTACATCAAGCAACGATTACTTTACGTTGGCTTAGCACGATTCTCTGAGAACGAGAATTTATAAACTTCCTCAACAGTACACAGCAGAGACTAATTACTCACAATTGCTGACTTACTGTACTGTTAGCCTCTGGAGAAAGTTACATCACCCCTGACAATAAATAACTAATACTAATAATAATAACATCAGGTTCTTGCTGATGCATTAACTCCTGGCACAACGGATTTTAAGTTAATACAACAAGACTGGTCTAAGTACCAGTTATGAATAGTAAATGTTTATGCAAGCTAGGAGCTGTATGGAAAATAAGCTTAATTATGGAGAAATGAAACAAGATTTACTCTACATTAAGCTCAAGAAATAGAACTGTTAAATTTATTAATTACAAAAATAAATTTAACATTACATTTCAAATCAAATTAAATGAGACGCACTCGCTCACTCACACAGAAGCTAAATACTTACGCCTAGGAAAAACACCTTAACTAAGCTCTTAAAACTACAAAATACACAAAAGAAATACCAGTCGATGAATACTATGTATCACCATTAAGGTGGGAGCTTGGAGAAACTGTAAGTGGAGTTTGGGTACTAGCTGACCTCTCGCACTGCTGCACAGGTCCTGTCTCCGTCACAGCAAACACTAAACTGAATTCAAATACATTGAATGGGCAGGACGCAAGGCGTGGCTAACGGTTGAGGGAAGCAGAGGCAAACGATAAAGAAATAATTGTTTCGCTCAGTAGCGCACTTAGTGACGTGCATTAAATCGGTCACTTTTTGAAAACGGTGACGAATTATTTGAAAAGTATACCCCGAAATGGAGAGAGAAACGGTTAACTGAGCGATACACAGTGAGTTTTCCACTAATAGTTCGTGGCTTCTCACAAAAAGGAAATGTCGCGAATTGATTCGTGACAATGCTGTTTAGATTAGGAAAGCCCTATATAGAGAAAGAAATAACTATTACACCATTCAAGTAGGCCTATCCCATTTTGAAAAGTGTATCTGAAGGAGAATTAATTAGTATGGTAGTAGCATGAATAATGAAAAAAAGAAACGTCGTTAACTGATGGGTTGAAGTGTTTATAGTAGCATGTGACGTTTTACAGGCACCTCTACTTTTGCTGGCCTGAATCTTGAAGCAGTATTCATGAACTTTTCTGAGCATATGTTGAGCATGAGAATAAGTGTTTGTATATTTATCTTCACTATACATCTTTTGCTTTACGTAGGAGTAAAACTGCCATCTCTCCATCTTGAATGCTGAGCTGTAACAAGAGATTAACACTGGAATGCGGTGCTAGCCACAAAAAGATTTTGTGGGAAGGAAGTATGGCCATATTGTTCTCTTATTCTGCCACTGAGCTACGGGACATATGCTACAAAAGGAAAAAAATAGCTCTTGGTTAAAATGAAGAACTACAATATACCTACAAAATAGATCACCATCGAAGTAAACGATATTTGGCGTATTTTTCATTGTATTGTAATTATCTAAAGACATTTTTCGAGCTGTAGAGACACCTTTTTTGCTGGAGAGGTTACATGTAGCCTCCATTAAATTTTTCACTATTGTATGTCCTTCCTATGTTTGCAAAAGTCTGAGGAGAAATCAAAATTATGTTCTTTTTATTTTAGCTTGGCCTAAAGCTACCACTTCATCTTGAGTGTCGCGTTGCAGCTGTGGATTAACACTGGGATATGATACTAGTCACGAAGTAGCTCTCTGGAAAGGATTTGGAGCTGTAGCATTGTCTTTTTCTCTGCCATTATTGCGTGAAATAAACCACAGCAGGAGAAAAATATGAGCCAGTTTATGATTTAAAACAAGTTCAGTCATTGATCACGGGGATTTTTTTTTTTAGCATAAGATTTCCTTACTATACCGTTATTCTTACTCACAGAGCTACAAATTATTCAGAGTAAAAGTAAAATTGATATTCTTTAGTTTAGCTCCTTGAGTCCAATGGCGTTTTGTAAAATTCTTCCTATTCCCAAACAATTCCATAATACATAGGAATGATCTGTAGTAGTGAAGGGGTTAATTAAGCCTTCAGGTTCGAAAAGCCTCTTCTAAGCTGTATAAAATCGTCTGGTAAGAGCAAGGATAAACTACACATGAAGTCACCGGATTAAGTGGTTTAAGCTGAGAATTAGCCACTCCCTTCATACAATTACCTTCATCAGCTGCCAGACCACCACAACCTGACTAGAATGAATAACCACTTCCGTACGGTGATGTCTTTTTTCATATCCTTCCTGCTACACATAACTTCAGACTTTTTTTTTTTTCACCTTAACAATGATCTCCGAAATGGCTTATGCAGGCTTTATCTAACACCGTCATTTGGAAAACTCTTTCCTAATTTGAACAAAATCGTCAGGAGTTAGGAAGAATAAAATAAATAGTTCGTCATCTAGTTAAAGAAGTTAAGTCATGTTGATCGTAAGTTATGCTGCTATTACCCAAGGCTTATATGAACGAGAACCCGGTGAACTGCAGGCTGAAGCTGCCTTTCTCCTGCAGCCCACCATCTTTCTTTTGCTGAACACGTAAGGGAGCTGAGGAACGTTCGTAAAACCGGGCAGCGGAGTTGTGTGGTTATATTAATGCCACCGTATGGAGGCGTTCTCTCCAACACGTTGTTAATTGCTATAAAAAAAACTGGTTGGTAGTGGGAAAAATATAAACCAGCAGAATGATTTACGATAACATGCTGTATGTTAAAGAGACTAATCATTTACTGCAAAAATAGGTATAAAATCCCATATAAAAGGGTACGAGTCGGAGTTCACACAGTGCAGGTGGCATTGCGCCCGCCTCTCTCTGGCCCTGGATGTGGCCGTCCTCTCATTACCCTCGCCAGCTTAACACACAGAGGTTGCCGAGGTTTTACTTTTACTGCGGTGGCGGAAATGAAAACACCACGTTTGCGTTTAATGGTATACCTGTCGGTCTGGTATTTGTATGAAACCGTGAACTGTTCTGAAGTTTTTACGTGACTGGTTTTATGGAAGATGATCATTTTTAGATGTAGGCATTTCTCTTGGAATCGGCCTGTCCGTCATATGCTCGCTAAGGAATTTTGGATATGAGGTACACTGCTCCCGTACATTTGAGCGGAGCCCCAAATAACAGTAGAGCCCTGTGCTCTTGCGTCGCTCCAGTAGGTTTCTACTTGTTCCTACAACCATCATCATCATCATCAACAACAACGTTCTGACCCCGGAAAAGTCTCACCACTAGATGAAATAACCCAGTTTTCGTTTTTACGAAGCACTTGTAATTTTTTAAACCCAAGCTTGGAAGGCCAGAGCGGGTGTTATGTTTGCCTAGTTTGTGTGTGTGTGTGTGTGTGTGTGTGTGTGTGTGCTGGTTTGCAGAGTGTGTGTGAAGGGTGGAGAATATATGACCCTATGTGGACCGGGGAAGTGTGTGTGTGTGTGTGTGTGTGTGTGTGTGTGTGTGTGTGTGTGTGTGTGTGTGTGTGTGTGTGTGTGTGTGTGTGTGTGTGTGTGTGTGTGTGTGTGGACCTAACCGTGGACTGGAGGAGTGTGCGTGACTGCGTGTAGGCTATTGTATGTGTGTGACTGTTAGAACCAGGGGAATGCATGTATGAAATACAGGAGTGTGTGGCTACCTGCGTGGGCTGCTGTGTGAACGTGTGGCCTTTCCGTTGTTATTTTGGGGTCCCGTTCGTAAATGCTTGACTGAACGTTTGGCTGTGGATTGGAAGTTACGGTGTGGGTAAAAGAGAGTGTGGAGTGGAAGAGGGTGTGTAACTGAAGAGTGTGTGAGATTGTGGGGGCTATTGAAGTGTGTAAAGGCCATAGGATAGTGCGTTTTTAAGTAGTATTGAGAAGTGATTAGTTGTTGGGTGCGTTAGTTTGAGAAGAGTGTGTGACTACTGGCTGGAGAAGAGAATGTGACCCGACTGATGAAAGGAGAGTGCGTGACTGTATTGATTCGAGAAGTGTAGGTGACTGTGTTGGTTGGAGAAGAGTGTGTGACTGTATTGGTTGCAGGAGAGTTTGTACTGACTGGTCGAGAGTGTGGCTAAGTGTTGCTGGCTGGAGTTTGAGTGACAGTCTAACTTTATCCCAGAGCTTATCTAAAAATGTAAGTGGATGTGTGTGTGTGTGTGTGTGTGTGTGTGTGTGTGTGTGTGTGTGTGTGTGAGAGAGAGAGAGCGTGATTAACGCATCAACGGTGGGTATGCATGTATATGTGCGTGGGTCACGTGTGTGCGTTTGTGTATACGTGCGGAAGTTTTTCATTCCATTTCATTCATTCTACCTTCAGACGATTTTATTCCGCTTAAGGAGAGAAATCAGGTTATAAGTGGTTTAACTGAGTCTTCTTGCACCCTCTTCACTACGAAATATTTCTCCACTGCCGTCCAAAATCACCCAGAGGTAGCAAGAACAAAGCAGAAAATACCCTACTAGATTGAATGGGTTAATTAGTAGGTAAATTTGTGGCTTCTGTTCCTTGGGTTTTGTGGCGAATGTGGATAATTGCTTGGCTGAACCTGGTCTGGGTCTGGAGGTATGGAGGCTGGCTGTGTGGAATGGGGCAGTGTGTGGAATAGAGAGTGTGCTTGAGGGAATTGTGTGGCTGTGTGGACTGTGAATGTCCATGTTGGTGGGAAGAGAGAGAGAGAGAGAGAGAGAGTGAGAGAGTGTGTGTGTGTGTGCTGGTTTGCAGAGTGTGTGTGAAGGGTAGAGAATATATGACCCTATGTGGACCGGGGAAGTGTGTGTGTGTGTGTGTGTGTGTGTGTGTGTGTGTGTGTGTGTGTGTGTGTGTGTGTGTGTGTGTGTGTGTGTGTGTGTGTGTGTGTATAACTAACCGTTGACTGGAGGAGTGTGCGTGACTGCGTGTAGGCTATTGTATGTGTTTGACTGTTAGAACCAGGGGAATGCATGTATGAAATGAAGGAGTGTGTGGCTACCTGCGTGGGCTGCTGTGTGAACGTGTGGCCTTTCCGTTGTTATTTTGGGGTCCCGTTCGTAAATGCTTGACTGAACGTTTGGCTGTGGATTGGAAGTTACGGTGTGGGTAAAAGAGAGTGTGGAGTGGAAGAGGGTGTGTAGCTGAAGAGTGTGTGAGATTGTGGGGGCTGTTGAAGTGTGTAAAGGCCATAGGATAGTGCGTTTTTAAGTAGTATTGAGAAGTGATTAGCTGTTGGGTGCGTTAGTTTGAGAAGAATGTGTGACTACTGGTTGGGGAAGAGTGCGTGACTCGATTGATGAAAGGAGAGTGCGAGACTGTATTGATTCGAGAAGTGTGGGTGACTGTGCTGGCTGGAGAAGAGTGTTTGACTGTAGTGGTTGCAGGAGAGTTTGTACTGACTGGTCGAGAGTGTGCCTAAGTGTTGCTGGCTGGAGTTTGAGTGGCAGTCTAACTTTATGCCAGAGCTTACCTTAATGTGTGAGTGTGTGTGTGTGTGTGTGTGTGTGTGTGTGTGTGTGTGTGTGTGTGTGTGTGTGTGTGAGAGAGAGAGAGAGAGAGAGAGAGAGAGAGTCTGTGCGACTGAGTGTAACTGCGTGTGATTGCACTTTTGGAAAATGTGTTTGTTGGACTAAGGTGAGTGTGTGACCATACCATATACTGTACAGTTGACTGGATGTGTTGACTGTAGTTTGAGTGACTGAGTAGTTGAATCCAGGGAAGTGATGGCTGCGGTATTGAGTAATTGACACATGAATCTCATATGACTGTTTATGGGGTGCGGTGTGAATTGTAAGTATGTGGGCAAAGTGTGTGTGTGTGTGTGTGTGTGTGTGTGTGTGTGTGTGTGTGTGTGTGTGTGTGTGTGTGTGTGTGTGTGTGTGTGTGTGTGTGTGTGTGTGTGTGTGTGTGTGTGTGTGTGAAGGGGGGCAGGGAAGCTGGAGGAGTGTGTGTAACGAGAAGGCTGCTATTTTCGGAGCGGCTTATATCGCAGGGCCGTGCATTTGACTTCATCTGAGCAGCTTAACCTTTTCACTGCCATGACGTCTTTTGCCAATTTATTCCTGCAAGATCCGAAGATTTTTGGGCTACGTGAGACCATTTCTAGAGAAGGGTTATTGAAAGCCATACACAACCCGTTCAGTTCGAAAAGTCTCCTCTGAAAAGAATAAAATTTCCTGAGTGTAGCAAGAATGATGATGATGATGATGATGATGATGATGAGGAGGAGGAGGAGGAGGAGGAATGAAGTAAAAAAAAACTCATTATAAAAAAAGTAAAAGTCTCTGAAAAATCCACTACTGTCATTACTACCATGACGATTTTTTTTAACACCTTAAGGAGGACTTCTACAAGTGAAGGGCCTGATAATGGTTGGAATGCTAGAGGAACAAAAAAATATGTTTCTTATTTAATATATCAATGCAAATATTTTCTACTGGTCTGCGCATTTCGACAACTGTGGACGGAGGTTACATATTCATCCGTGCCTGTTTGTGTGTATGCAAGACATCTCAGAAAAAAATATTGTCGGATATCAATTAAATCTGGTGGATAGGTAGATGATAGGTTAAGCAAGGAATGATTCGAATTTGTAGTAGATTCGGATTCGGTGAGAGAGAGAGAGAGAGAGAGAGAGAGAGAGAATAATTTTAATTACGTAGGTCCAATGTAATATAGTTATGGTGGAAACGAGGTCAGAAATATAAATGAGTTCTCCTCTCCTCAACAACTATTGCTTTGTATGTTGTTATTTTAGTTCCTCAGACTCTATTGATGGGCTATTCAAAGGTGATGAGGATTAAAGGTAGAGGAATACCTGATGATGGTAATGATGGTGGTGATGATGATGATGATGAATTTAATTTGATGATGATGATGATGAATTTAATTTGATAATGCTGCTGCTGCTGATGATGATGATGATGATGAATTTAATTTGATGATAATGATGATGATGATGAATTTAATTTGATGATGATGATGATGATGCGGATGGTGACGATGAATTTGATATGATGATAATGATGATGATGATGATAAATTAAATCTGATGATGATGATGATGATGATGATGATGAATTTATTTTGATGAAATTAATTTGGTTATGATGATCATCATCATGATCATCATAATGACTACCGATATCATTATCATCAGGATCATCGTAGTCATCAGTAAATATGGCGAGCAACACAGAATTGTTTGTAAGTGCATGCAAATCTTCCCTAATAGATAACCAGGGAGGCGCTAAAACCTGCATAAACAACCCATGCCGACATAACTCAGCATTAGAACGGAATTAAAGTTTTCGCTAAACTTTATCAATGGATCTAGCACAGGAATTTTTACGCGTCCGTGCATCAGCAAATCCTTTATCTGCAGAGCCCTCTTGATGGTTGTATTAGGGCAACCGCCTAACGATATTATCCTTTTACGATGATATGCCTTTTGTTTTATCACTGATACAACTTTTGCTGTTGATGCTGTTGTTGCTATTTAACTCTGCTCCGTCGTGCCAAGCAGACCCCTTGATCACATGCGTGCAACTGCTTGTATGAGGCTGTCACACAGATAAAGTACAGCATATACAGCAGGTGGGGATGCGGCGCCCCATGTGGTAGACAGTCTCGCCCAGGTAGAACTAGGGTCCACGGTAAGGTGCAGGGAAACATGAGGAGGCTTGGCTCCCGAGTGGACGCACAGCGCCACCACGTGTAGGCTCCATGTCAGCTCCTGTTGTTATTATTGCCCCATGATTACCTCAGTGTAAACCCTGAGGACTGCAGTTTGAAGTTGCCCTCCTCAAGCAGTCCACTATCATCCCTTTGGGGGATAGGAAGGGAGTTGAGAGGCGTTTGTATAACAACAGAGTGGAATCGCATTGTTATTTTCTTTTTAGCACATGAAGGCGTCCCTCTCCAACACCCTTGCCACCATGGTTACAGAACAAACTGAAAATTAAAATATTTATCGAATTACTTACCCTCAGGTAGACAAAGATTCTCTTCTCATTTTGACATTTACAGTTGCCTTTGGATGCTTTGTGTATCGGGTTCACTAGACGTGTGTGTGTGTGTGTGTGTGTGTGTGTGTGTGTGTGTGTGTGTGTGTGTGTGTGTGTGTGTGTGTGTGTGTGTGTGTGTGTAGAAAGGACCCTGTGTTAACCTGACAGCACAGCCTTCAACACGACATACAAGCGAAGTTATTGTGATTTTTTGCATATTTACGACTCCGCAACACAGTCAGTTCCGACAGATCTAGCACACAGTGTTACTTGTTACATTCTTTTTATTAAAAGAAAAAAAAAAGACGGAACCAAAGGCTAGAAGCCAGCAAGAGTGTTCCCTTCAAGAAGAAAAATAAGAGAGAGCCAAATATAAGATCTGTTCGTTCTGAGATATCTGGACACATTGCGCTTAAAAGACTAGAGGTCATAGGCAGTAGGAAATACAGACAGAGGACGACAGTTCCAGAGCTGACCTGTTGCATACATGAAGGACTGGGAGTATCGGTTAACTCTTGCATTAAAGAGGTGAACAAAAAAGGAATGAGTTTGCTAACAGACTGTTACTACGAGCCTTCTGTATAGAGGAGGGGTGCAAGCAGACAGTTTAGAAGAGCAGTGACCGCTGATATACCGACAGAAACGAGATAAAGATGTGACAGTACGACGAAGATAAAGGTTGAAAGGAATTAGTAAGAGGAGGAGAGGTAATGAGATGGAAAAAAAAAAAAAAAACTTTGCCTCCACCCTGTTGAGAAGAGTTGCATGTGGAGAATCTCTCCACACATGAGAGTTGTACCTTACACTGGGGAGAATAAAACCCTTGTATTAAGTCAACAGCAGTGCGAAGGTAAAGAAAGGAATTAGTAAGAGGAGGAGAGGTAATGAGATGAAAAAAAAAAAAAAAATGACTCCACCCTGTTGAGAAGAGTTGCATGTGGAGAATCTCTCCACACATGAGAGTTGTACCTTATACTGGGGAGAATAAAACCCTTGTCTTAAGTCAACAGCAGTGCGAAGGTAAAGAAGGCACAAAGTCGGCTTAGAGCACCATATTACTTGGGAGCAGATTTTGTAAAAGAGGCAATGATCATTACATGAAAAATTCCGAGAGAATGAAACGCACAAATTGCTAAGATGCAGACTTAATCTGGATAGTGCTGAAAATTAAAGCATACTCCCTTGGAAAATTTTGTAGGGTCGAGAGGTGTAGGAACTGAAGTGTTTGATGCAGTAAAAACAAGGTTACTTTTGTCTCAATCAAAAATATGAGCCAAATCAGACATTAAGTGTGCCATAGCCTCATCCCTTGTTTGCTGAAGTGACTGTTGAGATGGACGCTGTGAGAAGTGAATGGAAAGGTCAAGGGTGAAGTGATTGGCGTATGAGTGGATGGATTTAGATGAACAGTTTAAAGAGTCATTGATGAATAGAAGGAAGAGAGGTGGTGATAGGAAACAACCCTGAGGAACACCACAATTGATAGTTCTAGGAACGATCAGAAAAAGGCACAGATACAAGGATAGAAACCATAGGGAGGCAGTTAGGAAATTAAAGGTTTATGCCAGAACTGGTTGAATGCCTTCGAAATGTCAAATGCAATGGCAAAGCTTTCATCTAAGTCCCGAACGGAGTCTGAAAGGAAAATGAGATCGTTTCCCTTCATGTAAACCATGTACAATCGATCAAAAATGTATTAGTGCACACGGCTCGAAACAATCCGAAAAAAGGGCTAAGACTATTGGAAGATCTCCCATGAATTTTCCTCACTTTGGTTAACCATTTTTCTCAAAGATTTACCTGTGACTTAATGACATTTTCTAGTTCGTATCACTATTATATGCATATTAAGATGGCAGTAGAGATATCTTGTTGGGAATACATAAGCGATGAATATAGTGATCATTTTGAATATCATCGCACCCCACCTGCGCGATGCTTTTCTTTTTGTTATCGACTGTTCCTGCTAATACTCAGAGCTAGTGCATGAATATATTGTAGCGTTCGGCTTGCTCACGCCTGATACGGGTTGTTTGCATCGTTTTAATATCAATATAGGTTATTGAGGTTTAATAAAATAGAGTGAATCGCCAAAGAGGAACAATTACGAATTCTCCCAAGACACTTATAATAATACCCATACTGTTGGTGTCATAAAGTGCAGCGCCTGTTTTAAACCGCATAGCTAAAACTTTCGCACACTTTCACCTGTTGATGGCAATATGGATATAGACCAGCATGCGTCGTTCAGCTGTGTGTGTGTGTGTGTGTGTGTGTGTGTGTGTGTGTGTGTGTCCCGCATAAAATGAAACTGAAACAAGATTGGTTGGGCGAGAATGGAAGTGACGCTGTGAATACGTTTACCGTAGGCTGTAAAACACGCCTGAGTTGTAAAATATGCCTGCTTTCGGGCAGACTTATAAGGAAAAAATATTCTTCGTTTCACTTTCTCTCTCTCTCTCTCTCTCTCTCTCTCTCTCTCTCTCTCTCTCTCTCTCTCTTCCTACTACTACCAGTCAATTTTATTCAGTTTAGAAGATCCCCTGGCGATGATGGAATTAATGAAGGCAATATCCAACCCTTCCAGTCTCAAAAGTGTCTACAGTATAAGAAAAAACGATCACTTTATTGAAGAAATTAATTACTGAATGAAAATAACTAGCAACATAAGCCCGATTCAGATTACTAGGGTTGACTTGGCTTTCCGCAGCGATAAGGGACGATTTATCAGCACCACCTGCAGCACATATTTCCTGCACATTTTCCTCCCGTTGCTCTCTTAGCCAACGGGAGACGCTGAAATTTTGTAGTACTGAGTGTATAGTTTTTGTATCTCCAGACGATTTTAGTCACATCTGGAGAGACCTTTCCACCTCCAGGGATTGGATGTACGTTTCATTAATCCCATTAGTGCACTGGGTCTTATTAGCTGAATAACACTGTATGATGATGACAGAATAATAGCAAAATAATAATGGTGATGATATCGGCAATAATAATAATAATAATAATAATAATAATAGTAGTAGTAGTAATGATGATAATAGTAGCAATAATCATCATCATCCGGACCTCCATTCCCACCCTATGGCAGAGTGTGTCCAGACAGCCTAAATTTGCCCAATCCAGTGGACCACGCTTCCATTCACTCATCATTCAAGTCCCCGGAATCCTGGCTTTATCGGATACGCCAAAAACATTCACCACATTCTGTAGCTTCACACAAACGTATCCAATAGAGTCAATCCGGAGGCTGCCACGTTAAAAAGGGGTGCCACATCCCTGATCATGCACATCTCCTCACAACATTCATCCAGCCAGTTCGGTCTCTTGTCAGTTCCCTAGCCTCACCGAGATCACTCTAGTGCTATCCATTCTCTCTACATGACCATACGATCTCAGTACACTCTCTTCGATTCTAGTGTCCACCGACTTCCTCACTTCACATCTTTCACGAATCACATTATTTCGTATCCTATCCACCCTCTGTACTCCACATACATTCCTCAGCAGTCCCATCTCCACTGCTCTTACTCTTGGCTTTTCATTTTCATGCCACATCATAGTCTCACATCCATACTTGTATGTTAAAGTTGGCACTAACACTCCTTCATGTTAGCCTCGTGCTTACAATAATGAAAAAAAAAAAAAAAAAATAGGGAGCCAGATGCTAATCGCCCGCCAAAATATGGTGTTGGCCAAGATACAAGCTACTTACAAAAAACGTGATGAAAATTCACAAAACTATACGGAATTCAGTCAACACCTTTCACAAAAAGCCAATCCATGTTAAAACTAGTTGACTTTTGGCAGCCATTTAGGTGACTTTGACCTTGACCTCGAGTGCCCATTTTCGAACTCGTTAAGATTTTGTTCATATCTTGATACCCTTAAGGTTTCATGTTGATAGCTCAAGCCGTTCATGAAATATATTGGTGCTAAATGTGGGTGATAAAAACTAGTTGACCTTTGGCAGCCATTTTGGTAGCCTTGACCTTGACCCAGAGTGCCCATTTTTGAACTCGTCCAATATTTTGTCCATATCTTGATACCCTGAAGACTTCATGTTGATAGCTCAAACCGTTCATGAGATATAATGGTAACAGACACAATGACAATGGTAAAACACACACACACACACACACACACACCAACAGATATACAGACGCGGGCAAAAACATTATCGCTCAGCCTTGCTAAAGGCAGGCGATAACAATGATCAGAAGATGAAGAATCTAAAATAGCACAAAAAGAGCATATCTCTGCCCATCTCCATAGAATTCGTGATCAGCAGCTCTATTTCCTCTTCACTACCAGACGAATCTTTTTACGGTCTCACGTCGGCAATTCATTTACGGTCTTAATCTGTCCTGCTACTTTATCTCAGAGAGTCCAGACCATTGCAACGCCAATAAAAGTTATGGTTTATTCCTATACCTTAATCCGGATTCACCTCAAACTAAAGGCAACCCTTCCTTGACCCACAGTCTACCTCCCCACCAATTTCATTTAAATCCGATAATAAACTTTTGAGATACACTGTACACAAACAAACGGACACGGGTGAACACATGACTTCCTTTAAACTTCACTGCGGAGGTAATAAGCAAAGAACTCAGTCATATTCAGCATTTATTCTTACTGCCTTAGTAAATTTTTGTACTCGAGGGATTAATCATACCCGTCCAATTAGAAAAGTCTCTCCTAAGCTACCGTATGTAAAATCGTCTGAAGATAGGAGGAGTAACAGATGAGGAGTCGGCGATGTAATGGTCAGTACAACCAACCCCCAACTGGAAAAACACAACAAGACACTAAGACAAAAAGTTTTCCCTTCGTCCCCCTTCACTGAACAGTACAGTTAGACACCTGGATGGAAATCCGATAGTTGCGTGTCATATTTCCGGAGATGGTGACTTGGAACGGTATTCTCGTATGGTTAGGAGACTCGCTGACACCTCTTCCTTAGCGATTTATTTCTGATTCTGCTCCGTTACTATATTCTCGTTCGGTCAGGAGGCACAATAACACCTCTTCCTGAGCCATTTATTTCTGATTCTGCTCAGTTACTGTATTCTCGTACGGTTAGGAGGTTCACTAGCAACCCTTCCTTAGCGATTTATATCTGATTCTGCACCGTTACTATATTCTTGTGTGTTATGCATGCAATCTTGGTATTACCAGTAGATATTAATGGGCAGTTTGGAAAATAAATCGCTAGGGAAGAGGTGTTAGGGAGACTCCTTACCGGACGAGAATACGCGCCTTGGTAAATACTGCTCTTCCGCCCTAATGAAACTCGTGCCGTCGATAGGTACTTGTTTAAAGCCTTCTCCAGGAATGAAATAAAAATGGCGTCTCAGTATCCTGCTAAATTCCAGTGCTGACAAAATGCAAGCAAACCAACAACAAACCCAATTACAATCCAGCGTGAAACTGTCGCATCCGTGTACAAATATGCTTCGTTTTTTCCCAATTAGCAGAGACTGGCTACATTTTTCGAGTGGAGTGAGAGAGAGAAAATAAAGCGAAGGGGTGCGAGCACAGGGGAGAGTGTGAGAAGAGAAGGGGAGGAAATTTCTGAACACAAGTTGATTTGGACACTCTTTTTCCGTATATTATAAGCTTGGTGGGGTTAGGTGTGTTGGTGTGGGGTGAGGTTAGGTTGGGTTAGGTTAGGTTAGGTTACTTTAGGTTATGAGAGGGTAGACTGGTTATATAAGAAAAGGGAAGGAAATTTCTCGAGTTGATTTAAGCACCTATTTCTTTTCCAGGAAATTCTAGGCGAGGTTAAGTTAGGCTGAGTTTAATCTGGTTGTGTCTGTTGGAATTAAGCTAGGTTAGGTTGAATTATAGAGAATAAAATATCTGATATGTAGTCGATTTGGGCATTTATCTCTTTTCCTATACAGCCTCGGTAGGGCTGCATGTTTAAGGTTAGTTCATGTTTGTTTTTGCTAGGTTAGGTTAGGTTCTTGGAGATGGGAAGTAATCTATGTTAGTTTAGCTTTAGCAGGTTTGAATTAAGTTGACTTGGTTTATTTCTGTTAAGGTTAGGTGGGTTAGATCATGTCTGTTTGTACTAGGTTAGGTTAGTTTAAAGAAGGGATGTGATTTAGGCTATATTAAGATGGATTAGGTTGATCTGCTTGAATTAGGTTATGCTGAGTTAGGATGGTTAGAGTTATGGGTTAGGCTAGGTTAGGTTAGGATGTTGGAGATGGGTAAGGCTAGATTAGTGTAGGTTAGGCTAGGCCGTTGGGGCTGAGTGAGACTAGATTAGGCTAGATTAGAGCAAATTATGTCTGTCGAACTTAGGTTAGATCCGCGTAAGTATTGCTGAATTGGGCTGAATTATATAAGGTTCTATGTTACGTTTGGGAAAGTTTGATTTGGTACTGTTAGGATAAAAAATAAAACAACGATAACCCTAATGACAGAAAACCCATCTCATGGTGCTGAAATGACTAACAGTAGGAAAAAATGAGAGCATACACGAAAATGAGGGAGGAGGAAGAGGAAGGTGAAGCAGATAAAGATAGTTAAAGAGATAGACAGACAGGGAAGGAGACAGACCCCAAGGCAGGGCCACACTACAGGCAAAAATCGCACGGCAAGGAATCCAATTACAGCGCAGATCACCAAGAACCAGGATGCATTTACAGCTTGGCCAGATAAATATTATACATTTTAATATCACCAGACAACCCACACGGCCACCACCTACACAGACAGATATATAGATAGATAGATAGATAGATAAACAGACAGACAGATAGATAGATTGATAGAGAGACAGATGGACAGATAAAAAGATAAACAGATAGATAGATATAGTAAACTACAACATTCACATCCATATTTCTTATCAATTCTTCCTCTGCCATTACCTACTTACATTGTCCAGTCTTGCTGTTAACAGACGATTTCACTCAGCTTAGAAGTACATCCTGGTAGTGAAGGAGTTCATGACGTCTGCATATAACCCCTCCAGTTCGAAAACCCCTTCAATCCAATGGCACATTTATCTTAAGCAGCCACCAGACGATTTTATTCAGCTAAAGGATTATCTCTAACTTTGAGGGGGTTAATGAGGGCTCTAGCTAACCCCTTCAGTTCTAATACTCTTTCCTAAGCTGAATAAAATCGTCTAGTATAAGAAGAGGAGGACTAAGAAAAAAAATACTCGGGCTACGGGAATTCACACACACACACACACACACACACACACACACACACACACACACAGTCAGTATTAGATTTCATTCTTAATTGCGTAAATAACCATAATTGAATTTATAAAGATTCTTACCTTCACTAGTCTCAAGATTCGGTGACTGAGGACATTACACTTAAGAATTTCCAGCGATGTACAGTTCTCGTGTAATTCCTGATATTACATTTGTACAGTTCTGTGAGTCAGTTTTTGTCTGAATAAAACTCTACCTATAGGCACTGGCTCGTCGTATTTCCGTAATGTTTATGGATGTTACTCTCTCTATATAAATTCTGAACTGTCTTTGAGTCATTTGCCTGTGATGTACATGGATGTTACTTTTCTATATAAACTGTGGCATTAACTGTCTGTATAAATTCTGAATTATCCAAGTCGATATAAAGTCCCGGATAAGTAGATGTACCGGCTATACTGCACATATATCCGAAATGTATATGGAGGTTAAATTTTCTATATAAATTCTAAACTGTCATTGAGTCGCTTTTTCCTCTATAAACTTAGTCATTCATTAGGGCAACAAAAATGATGCTATGTGTATGGGTTTTTCTTTCCTACGTAACTCTTTGGCTGCATTTATCGTGAATAAACTTAGCTAAATGTGTTGGTTATAAATAGGTAGTGTTTGTCGACGTCGCCTTGCTATATAACTTTCCAGCTGATTTAATGTTCTCTCTCTCTCTCTCTCTCTCTCTCTGAAACACAACCCTCCTACCCTCCTACCAATAATCGGAATCAAGCGGCGCGCATTCATCTATTATTCGCTTATTTTAACCCCTTATATTCGGGTGATTTTAGTTATTCTTGCCAATATCCGACGACTTTACTGAACGTCGAGAAGGCATCCTGTACTTAAGGAATTCATCGAGGCTTTACCTAACATTTCCAGTTCAAAAAGTCTATGCTAAACTTAATAAAATCGCCAGGAAAGAGTTTGAATGAAATGAAAAAGATTTTCCCGGCCTGGTGAATTTAGCATAGACTGTCATCGTTTTGCGGCTACGGTATTTCTCGTAGTTCAGTGGCGGATATAAGACAATACTGCGGCTCCAACATCCTTTTCCTGGCATAATAATAATAATAATAATAATAATAATAATAATAACATTAATATCATCATCATCATCACCACCACCTCCATCAAGTTCTTTTCGTTCTCAGTGTCTTAACTTGCAGATAAAATTCAAGTTATTAAAAGAAAAAATCACCCATGGTCCTTGTCCCCAGTGATAGGCCACCCCCGCCACCCCGCCCCAAAAAAATCCTTTCCGTGTTTCATCTCTTTGCATGCGTCGTGAAAAATTGCATTACCAGTAAATTAGTAATTTCATTTAGAGAAAACGAAGTTACTTTTAATTACTAGTTCCATTGACTGCTGCGAAAAATAGATTAACTGAACTCATCTCCAAGGCGAAGTAAGGTAAGCCTACGCTTTAGCTTATTCGTGCTATCTCCACGTGATTTTATTGAACTTGGAGGAGACTTGCCGTATTGCCGGGACAGGATTTGATTTGGTCTTCATTAAGTGCTTCTCTATATTTCCTTCATCTCAATTTGGCCCAGATATCGTTCTTCTGTTTCTTATTTCATGAACCGGTAGCTCAGTGACCGGAAACGACAATACTGCTGCTGTATCTTTTCTATTGCACTTCTTCATTACTAATATATTCCAGTCTTAGCCTATTCTTACAGCTCGGCATTCAGGATAGAGAGATTTCAATTTTAGACAAAGACAGAGTCGCAAGGGTATAGTAGAATGTTGAAAGCTAAATGATGTCGTCAGGGGAGAAGAAGAACGAAAAATAGTACTTCATCCAGCTGAATGGGTTAGAAAATAATCACGTCTCAATAAGGAATCAAAATACCATATACGTTATAATATGTTTACCTGCTGTTAAAACTCGAATTATTCCTATTAACAAAAAATAAAAGTCAGAGTAGAAATTCAATTATCACCACATCCAAGGTCCTTTCCCTGAGAAATAATTAGAAAGACGGCACCTGGGGCTGAGACCCAAGGTTATATGCAGAGTGGCAATGGAGGCTTCCTTGCACCTTTCTCTTAGCGATTATTTTGCATCTACTTAATCTTCTTAATCTTCTCGTGTGTGTTATTTATAACGCTTTACTATCGATATGTATTTGCTTCATTAACATAACAAGAGGACAAGGAGATGTAGTAGTAGTGGTAGTAGTAGTAGTAGTAGTAGTAGTAGTAGTAGTACACCATTCTTCTTTCGGAGGGTATAAATGGACAGTGAAGCCGCCCAGTTATTTAGGAGTCATCACGTGAAGGCATCGTCTCCAGCACTAGGAAGTGCAATAAATCGCTAGAGAAGATGGGTTACGGAATCCCCAGTGCCACTTAAATTGCGACCCATACCGTGATGCAAATTGTTCCATTATGTAGGTCGAGGCTGTAGTACAAGTAATGATTGTAACTCCAGGAACATCAGAAACGTGAACCCAGTGGACTGCACCCCGAAGATATCATTCTCTTGCAGTCGACCACCCTGCTTCTGGGAAACAGGAAGGGAACGGAGGCACGTTTGTATAACTGGGCAACAGATTTCCCCGGCTGTATAGGTACCACCACACGAAGGCGTCCAAAAACTTGTAGAACACACCACATCATTGGGCCACGTTCTGCGTCTACTGTTTCTCGCTGTTAACTGTATCGCTGAGAAACGATATAATCCGAACATGTTGCAGTGAAGATGGGTGTTCTTATTCCATCTTTTATCCCACCCTAGAGCGGAACGCCTAAATTTGGTGGTACTGATATGACTGGTTGGTGGAGCTGCCCGATCGCACACACGTCCCTCTACCCTTCCCTATCCCGCGAAAAGAAGATGGTGGACTGCAAGAGGGTGGCAACTTCAGGCAGCAGGTCCAAATGAACTGTGGTCACTACTACTACTACTACTACGACTACGACTACGACTACTGCTGCTACTACTACTACTACTACTTCCCCGCTTTACACGATCGAACAATTCGTGTCAAGCATGGGACGTATTCTGGGTAGCATAGGAAGCTACGTAGCACATTTCCTTAGCGATTTATTTAACACATTATAATATAACACTTTCTTGAACGGTATTTTATATCGTGTTAGTATCGACATAATTTCCAGCAATAACATACATATGCAGGATAAATCACTAAGGAAAAAGTGTTACGAAACCTCAGTGTGACCTCAGTGTTCGACTAGACAATACTGTTCAGCATAGATAGCAGTTCTTGATCTTAACTTGGCCTAAAACTGCCATCTCTTCATGCTGATTCCTGTGTTGTAGAAAGGATTAATACTGACATGCTGTTAATCACGACAAAGTGCAATGGAATGGAAACAGCCGAAGCGTTGTCTTGGTATGTTATTGAATTAACAGGATATAAACTACAAAGGATGAAAATCGAGAATATGTGCCAAGCGAGGATGAATGAATATTTTTTTACTTTTGCTGCGCCCAGGCGCTGTTATTCAGTTTTATGTCCCTATGCTTAGCCTACAGTAGACTTTAAATCTCAAAGTGGAATGCACACACAGTTTTTTTTTTTTCTTTTTTTTTAGGTTCTGAAGTACATGACGAAGATGGATCATTTTTGGCCTTCCTATATGGTTGCTGACTGCATTATTACAGTAGTATGGAATGCAGGCTGACCATACGTAATAACCACAAGCGTTCCATAAATGACCGTCAACAATTAGGGGTTTGCACTCCACTTTACAGTACACATTATGAGCATACGACCTCAAGTTACTGCCCTTACACCCTTCATTACATTAATTCCTTTTTCCTTTATTTTTGCTGTTTTCAGGCGATTTTATTCAGCGTGTAACTCGATCTGTTGATAGGAGTAAATCTATGTATCCTTCTCCTCTTGGTTCTTGAGAGGGACGCCTTCTCGCGGTGGGGCTGATGCATCCGGACGAAGGATCTGACAGAAGCACAAACCTCCCTCATCTCCTTCCCCCTCCGAAAAGACGAATGGTGAGCTGCAGCATTGTTTTCCTACTGTCCACTTGGTTCACGTTCAGACGAACTTGGGGTTGCAAATGCAACAACAACCACTACTACTACTACTACCACCAGTGCTCCTGCTGCTGCTGCTGCCGTGCTACTACTACTACTACTACTACGTCCACCACCACCACAACTACTACTACCACCACCACCACCACCACCACTACTACTGCTACTACTACTACTACCACTACTACCACCACCACCACTACTACTACTGCTATCACAACTACTACTAAAACTAATACTACTCCTACTGCAACCACCACTACTACTGCTACTACCACTACTACCACCATCACAACCACTACTGCTACTACTGCCACCAACACAACAACAGTTACTACTAATACCATTACTATTACTACTACTACTACTACCACCACCACCACCACTACCACTACTACTCTCGTGGGTCGTGTTCTAGGGGATTATTACAACTTATCACAAATGACCCTCGTACAGTGGAGAGGCAGATATCTAAATCTTGGTCTTGTTCTTCTCACACAGGGTTGAGATTCACAAGTTAGGTGTGTCTCACGTAAGTAACATTTGCCTCACAGGACAGGGAAAGGCATTGAAGTCTTACAAAGGTAGTAGTAGTAGTAGTAGCAGTAGTAGTAGTAGTAGTAACAACCCTAGGCTTATCTTAATGAGATCCCAGTGGACTGCAGGCCTAAGGTGCCCTTCTTGCACACTCTGCCCTCCTTCTTTTGGTGTCTGCTAGGGGACTGAGGGACATTGTATAATCGGACAGCTTCACCACAGGATGGCGTCCCTCTTCACCACCAATCGGAAAGTACAGCCATGAGGAAAAGTTCACCAACATTCCTCCGCCAGCATTTTGCCTTACTTTCCCTATTTCCCATTACTCCTCAAGCGACATTACTGGTCAGAAATAATCCGCTGAGGTAAATTTATCAGTGTGTCGCCAGAGTTCGTGAGTGAGAAGGCGGATCAACAGAAAATCGTAAGTTCATGGGATACGAAGCTTCCTGGACACAGTTTAACTATCTATTGACAGACGTCTTGATTCCGTAAAGGGTGGCCGCAAACAAATCGCCACTACATCGTCCTGTCCTCCGTCATATGTCTGCCCCCTCTCCAACGCATACCCCCTTCAAATCGCCTCCACATCGCCCTGTCCTCAGTCATTTGTCTGCCCGTCCTTCAACGCACAGTCCCCTCTCTCATATATATCTCTATAGTTTAACGGGGCTACAAAATGAAGACATGTTCGCGTCATCAAAATATACTGGATGGAGCAGATACCAGTGAGTTTGTTGATAGAGAATAAGGGTCTTGGGAGTCTAATGAGTTTACTGAAATACGGGGACTTTTATAGGCACAGTTAACGAGGCAGGCGTAGAAAGAGCCACAAAAAGAAGATATTAGCCCGCAAATGAGGTCCAGGTACAACTCTCCTTTTACTCTAAACTGGGCTAAATCTGAACTCTCCAGCTTGAATGCATAGTTTAAACACCAGATTAACAATAGAATGTGGTGCTAGTCACGAAGAAATGCTATGACTATTATGTAGGGCCATAGCATTGTCTTTTTCTGCCACTGAGCTACGTGAAATAAACCGCGAAAGGACAAAAATCTGCGCCAAGTTAGTGTAAAAAGAGCAGGGTGAGGCGTCTATGCTCGCAAGAATATCGGCCTCGGGAGATTCCTCAGCTGAAGGAAATGCAAGGCTTTCACAGACACAGAGAGTTACCGAGACACACATATAAGTAAACACAAGTGATGTTAAACCGTCGCTGAAATAAACCACAAAGATCGAGGTTCTAGTAAGTCTAAGTTTCCTAAGCTTGAGAGAATACAGGCCTGCGTAGCCTCTTACTCTGACGGAAATACGGGGGCTTTCACAAACGCACACACGCACAGACACTAGGTTGGCGAACCGCTCTCAAAACCCGTGCAGAGAGCCTCGTCCTACGCGACCGTCCAGAACCACGGGCCGGGACTTACTGACGCCGCGAGTAACTACCACCACCCAGGGCCCGAGTCGTGATGCTGCTACATTCACGTCCCCGTCCTGCTGCCTCTCCCACCCTGCCTTCACCTCCTCCTCCACCCTGCCTCTTCCTCTCCTCTCCTTTCCCTCCACGGCTCGCAGGAGGAAGGGGTAGGGAGGGAAGAGAGTTGGGAGGTGAGGGTTCTCGACACCCTCCGGACCCCTCCAAGCGGGATGCACACGTCGTCATAATGCTGCTTCTCATGAAGGGCATTTCCGTAGCGTCCCACCGCTGCCCTGCTTTCATCCTCTCTTTTCACCACGCCTCTGAAGGGATTTGGATAGGGATAGGGAAGGAATAGGGAATAGTACAGCCCTCACCTGCCCCGAAATTTTCCACTCGGGATGTACGTCTTGATAAGAGACGCTTCTTTTTGTGAAGAACATTTCTATGCTGAAGTGCTAAATTGTCTAACTACATCAACCCACTGTTTTAAGAATGACTATCCCTACCCTTCCTCCCAGCCCCGGACCTCACGCAGGATGTAGACGTTGTGACATCTCTTCTCTTGAGGTTCATTTCCATAGCGTCCCGTCAAAATGGTGGATGACGGGATAACATTTTACTCGTCTTTACCCACTTACGTTTCTTTCTTTCTTCCTTGAATGGTCTTCATTTAGGTTGGTTGCCTTCATGACGCTGCTTCTCCTGAGGGGTATTTCCTTTTCTATCTGTCTGTCATCCAGTCCCTTGTTGCCCCTTACGAGGCATCAGGGTCCGAGACTCGGCTACTTTATCTTAAAAATGAAGGTGAAAGTAAACAATCACTTTTTCCAGAAGGGCACATTGAAGCAACACAGGATGACCCACACTCCTCTTTCACTCCGCAGGCCAATTTTTAGTGTGCTACATGGACGGCTGTCAAGGGTATCAGTGTGTATCCTGCATTATATATTCATTTCCTACACCCTTTGCCACACCAGTGCCTACATTAGCAAACTGAGTCGTCCCCGCAAAACATTAGATACCACCAGCTGTCTCTACTGGAGCGCTATTTACGGACCACCCTGTATATCCCTACCACCCCTTGGATGTAAACTTTTATGGGCCACATCCGGCTGGAGCAGGTTAGCCATCCAGTTATCAGGCATTACTTTGATTATACAGTTGACACCCAGCATAGTTAATTGTTTCCTGGTCTACAGGAAACCATTTGCCCTGTCACTCACCGCAGAGTCACCTGAGAGGATGGTGGGCGCTCCCTTTTTTTCTTTAACATCCTTTATCTTCCCCCACCTCCTTTTCTCTTCCTCCTTTTTCCATCTTTACTCCCATCCCCCCTTCCCTCCCCCTTACCCACCCACAAAACCACCACACTAAATCACACATCGAAACTCATTAAATTTCCACCTAAATGAACAGCAAGAAAATATTTACACTGGTGCCAAACAATGCTAGGCTGTCATATCCACGTTTTAAGTGACCCCATCCCATTGTTTATATGGCCACCCCGTATATCCTACATGCTGGATGGATTAAGGCTGAACCAAAGGCGTAGTCAGAATAGAGATTAACCTATTTTTTTCAGCCATGACTTTTTATCCCTTGTAGAGGTCCGATCGATCATTTACTCTCATAAGCTTTGAAGGAGCGAGGTGCCTTATTCCTGTATACTTTAACGACGCCCCATATTACGGTCCTCATGATTCCCCATTTATCTAGGACTTCTAAACTTGTGGTGTCCGAGTCAGCTGAATGATGGTTTGCTGTCCTTATGGACGCGAGTTCGATTCCCGGCTGGGGTAGGCACCAGTTTCAGAATGTGAATTTTGTTAAGATAGACTTTACTGATCATCCATAAAATCCATCAACATGTCGTAAAAACACCTCCGCTACTATCAATGCACCAATCCTGTATGAGAGAGCCCTATTCAGTTTGGATGATGGATGTCAGCGACGAAGTGGTAACATTTGGAGGTGTGTGGTATATAGGACTTGGGCCTTGGCGAACGGGCTGTTGAGCTTATGTCCCTATATACAGCTCTTCTAAACAAGGTGGAGTCAAAGGTCTTTCGTTTCATCAACTCCCCTTCTCATGATGGCTCTCTTCAACATTTCTCTTTTCGCCGTACTGTTGCAATTGTATCTTTTTCCTGTGCGCTGCTACATTGGTCACTGTCTTCTGAACTGTCTTTCTGCATCGCTCCTTCGTCTGGCAGTGCAGTCTTGCCCTTTTCTGTCCAGATCTTTAATACAAGAGTTAACCGATGCTTTCAGTCATTCATGTATGCAACAAGCCAACTCTGCAAATGTCTTCCTAAGTCTGTATTTTCCTCTGCCTATGATCTCCAGCCTTTCAAAAGCAATGCATGCAGGCATCTCATAACGAACGGATCTTAAATTTGGCTCTTTTTTTTTTTTCTGAGAGGGAACAACTTTGCGGACTTCAAGCCTTAGTTCCTTCTTTATAGTATGAAAAAAAAAAAAACTCCAACCTCCAAACACACACTCTCACTCCACTCTCCAAACACGCACTCCCCTCATCACTTTAGGCTCGAGTGCAAAGTTCCCCCACACAGCCTTGTTAACCTACGGGATGGCCAAGTTTCAAGTCAGCTCCTCTGGTTGCCTCTTCCTCCACCGATGAGAGCTTAAGTAATCTTTTACGAGTGAAGTTGGTTTTACTGTGAGTGCCACAGCTCGTTACTGCAGAAGGCTTGTGTGTCAGACGAACCCCTGACACCTCCTGACCCCATCCTGACACAAAACAGGTTGGCCCTTACATAACACTCCACTTCCACTCCATTGGGCGATTTCTCGTGTGTTGTGGGGACGGCTTAACATAGACTAACCTGCATCATTTATTCATTTCCTACTCCCACTGCCAAAATCTTTCCCACACATTAGCCGAGCTTGCCGTCCCCGCAACACATAAGATACTGCCAAGTGGATTTCTAATGGAGCGCAATTTATGGGCCACTCTGTATTTAGATCCTTGGTATCAGACTGTAAGGGTCTGTGTACCAGACTTAATTGACGTTTTAAATGACTACATCTAAATTACTAGCATGAAATATCGTGTCAGACGAGACCCCCGATACTCTTGACAGCTCCTGACACCATCCTGAGGTCCTTGGTGAGGGACTGTCACAAAGATGAGACTCAAAGAACGGATCTGAATGGCTAACAGACTCATAATGCCATCTTAACACCTTTTAATATCATCGTGATATCATTTGTTTATGCGAAGAAGAAGGAACTAAAGGCCAGAAGCCTGCAAATTGTTCTCTCCAAGAAGAACTAATAACGAGATAACAGAGAGCCAGATTCAAGATCGGTTCATACCCAGACTCTGCTGTCATCTGGAACGACATCTCAATTTATCATAGCTCTTTGCTTCTGAAGGGTTGCATCAGAAAGTAAATCGTATTTAGATTCGTCAGTTAAACCAGTGACAAATATTCATGTGTCAGACGGAATCCCCGAAGCCCAATTCACTTCTTAACACCGCTTTTACTACAGCAGTGTCAGATGGTAAAAATTTTTGTCAAATGGATGAGACAGGAATTCACCTCATCTAGATGATTAGTGAGAAATACCTTGTGGATGGGATGAATTAAGATGATAGTGGATCAGAGAGGAAAAATGAGGCCTACAGAATTTGAATATGGGTGCTTTACGAGGAGCAACAATGATAGAAGGAAGGTGGAAGTGGCGATTTCTAGCAGAAGTCGATATTGGGGACGGAGAAGGGGTTAGAAAGGCTGAGGGGTGGATAAAGAGGAATACTCGTAGGAAAGACGGGCCGTGATGGCTGTGGGTATGGGCAGGGCAGGAGTAATGCATCCTGTGAAAGTGGGTGCTGCTGGTTAGTCGGTTCGGGCGTGACCGTGGCAATGTTTAAACTCTATATCTTTTCCAAGCAAAAAAAGAAGATAGTATGCATTCGTTCCTCTCATGCAGTATACCGGGCGTCATCATACTGGAGACTTAAGGCTGACGCTTAACATTCACATGGGTTGGATTGTTGCTTCTTGAGATAAAAACCCCAAAATAAGTAAAAGGTGGGAGAGAAACAGGGTAGAGCTTGATTTTTTATTTTCTCTAACATTCGAGCTAAACAAAACCCATCTTCATCCCGAAAGAATTAAGGCTATAATTGTCTCTCTCTCCCACCCAACATTTCCACTTGCCCCAAAGGATCATTTACAAAAGAAATATAGATTGACCACGACTTTCCAAGGCTGTAAAGAGCTACTTCCCCCCCCACCCACGCACACAGGGTCGTATTCTGTATGGTTTTGGAAGTTTCGTAACACCTCTTGTACAGCAGTTTATTCTGTTCCTTACATTCAGTACCCTTGTGTCTGATATTGTTGCAACCACGATGATGTTAAAACGGCACAAACATTATTAAAAGGATGGCAAGGTGAAATATGCAAATAAGTCGCTAGGGAAGAGGTAGTACGAAGCTTATAACGATATATTCTACACCTTACATCTCAGTGCTTTCTTGTATGTTTCTGATAAAAACTGTGTCAACATTAGATGGCATAAATACCATACAAGAGAACGTTAAGGTGTCATCTAAAAAATAAATAGTCAAAGAAAAGGTGCCACGAAGCCTCTTATGAAGCCTAAAATACTGTACGGCCCACACTCTCACCACATCCCAAGCAGAGTTCATGGTTCCTCCTTTTCCCACCACTCTCCTTTATGTTCAAAGTTCTGATCACTCACACTCTTTTGCCGCTGGTTCGAACTCTGTTTTGAAGTGGTTCATGACAGCAGTTCGTCATATCTCTGGCTTGTATTTTCCTACATTCGCACTTTCATATAACCCTGAAGGTTACATGTACGTCCAGCATTATAATGTATATACAAAAGGAAATGTATTTGTTAATGTGCTTGTAATATAATAGTTCTGCAATGGTCTGTTTACACACACACACACACACACACACACACACACACACACACACACACACACACACACAGACGCACGCGCGCGGGCGCTCATGTACCAGAACCTCATACAGTTTTAGGCTTCATTTCTCTTTGCAGGAAATAATGAGTTTTTGTCATTAAGTAATACCTTGCAGAACTTTACCTAATAATTTTGGTGTTAACCTTTGTATATCTACAGTGTTATCTTTTGCGAGGCGGTACTGAACATGTTGCTAATGGTTCTTGTAACACTTGTGTGTGTGTGTGTGTGTGTGTGTGTGTGTGTGTGTGTGTGTGTGTGTGTGTGTGTGTGTGTGTGTGTGTGTGTGTGTGTGTGTGTGTGTGTGTGTGTGTGTGTGTGTGTGTGTGTGTGTGTGTGTGTGTGTGTGTGTGTGTGTGTGTGTGTGTGTGTGTGTGTGATCTTTACCACTAAAAGTCCATCTCGACCATCAGACAACCTATACCGGCATACTAACAGGATACGCTTTGCCTGCCATCCCTCGCCACCCACCACCGTTCCAGTTCATCCCACCTAATCGTCACCATCCATCCTACTCATGCCTGAAAAGACCTGAATCAATACAACTCAAAATCCATTACACTGGCAGAGGTGACCGGAGGAGACACGATTTCATATGTATCACCTGAAGCGTTCTGTACCGACCTTAATAGATCAGATAGACCTGGGGGATCTGCGGGAACTTCGAAGACATTCACTGTCATATCCCAAACATTACAGTACCAATATAAGTGGTTAATATATTTCACCGAGCGAGCACTTCACTCTCGGTGTTCACTGATGGCTTAGCGCATGAGATAATTTGATCATTCTTGCACCTTATGTGTATATTACTCAGGGTCTGTGCTTTGTTCTTCAGGAAATTGAATATGTTTATCAATAGGGGCTTTGTTGATTACCAAATGCAGCTACTATACCGTCGGTACTGAGAGAAGAGAGCCATAAATTTTGAATATGGTATCTATGAAATTGTTAAAAATAATATCTAGTCTGGGGGGTAATTTTCTCATATCATTAAGATCACACTTTCAAAATACTCAGCGAACAAATGTAATCAAAGACGCAGTGCGACTGTTTAGCATACTGATACCGAGGAGGGTTGTAGCGGCCGAGAATGAGGGGGAAGAGGGGAGAAGTGGGAGGAGGGGATGGAGTCGGGGGAAGGAGGGAGTGGGGGAGGGGAAGGGTGGAGAAGAGGGAGGGGGAAGGAAGAGTGGAGGGGAAGGAGGAAGAGTGGGCAGCAATGGGAGGGGAGAGGGTAGCCTTACACTGCCGGGGCCCATGGAAAGGGGGTGCTGCATTGGTTAGTACATTCATCTTTCAGATGGAATAACCTGAGTTCAGTTCTTGGGTCGATCCTACTGGTGGACCCAGTCTATTTCTTCCTACTTCCTTTTCACCCGGCAGGATACCAGGACAATTGATGAGCTGCATGTAAACCGACTAGTGTGTGTGTGTGTGTGTATGTGTGTGTTTGTGTGTGTGTGTGTGTGTGTATTTTGTAGGGGACGACGAATACAGCAGAAATTAATTGTCTCCTTAATTACATTCGTGCACTCGATAGGCGTAATACGTAACACATAATACTCCTTTTTCCAAAGAGAGAGAGAGAAAGGTAGAGATGAGGGGACTTCTTCCACTCATTCTCACTCCATCAGCCAGCCTATAGGAAAATAATAATTTTGCTAGGATTGTGAACGAGGCTACACGCCACTATATATTTGGTTAAGGACTACATTATTACTTACCCTTCCCATCTGCATAAGTAATTCTGGATGTGAGGCTCTAAGTCAGGGGTGGGGAACGTCCGGCCTCCGGTCCTTATAAGGCCCGCAAGACCATTTGATCAGGCTCGAGAGACAATTCATAAATGCAATTTCACAGACTCATGAACGAATATATATACCATTCTGTATATACCCTATGTATCCGCGCTCCCTCCTGCCCCCATCTCCCACCCCCTGAAAATTACTCATATTTCCTTGGGGAGAGCGCCCCTCTGGCTAGGAAGCACAGGAATAAATGAATGGCAACAGAATATAATTGTTTATTTAAGAAACTAATATAATAACGCAGTAAGTATGTTTGCTATCGTATGTTATAACCAGTTATTTGCATTGTATTGCTGGGCATTTTCATATGGATTGTATCTTATCCTTGCATTGCGAAACAAATATCATCCCTACATAATCTATTGTTACGGAAAGGCACACAATTCTAAGTTGTTTACCAATGTTTCATATTAAAATTTAAATGGAATGAATACATATAAATTTACGAACATATGCACCAGTTGAGAACCAAAATTAGGAGAGGTGATATCAAATGTAGGCCACTTACGGCTCATACTATCAGATCTTCTACGTCAGTACCCAAACTCTCCGTTGCTCATATTTTATTTTAGCTTCGGCCGAAAATTCCTGTAATTACTACATGGTTCGGCGGTCTGTAGGGAAACTACACCCAGGCCTCAAGTTACCTAGATCTGCCACGCCAAACACCATGCATTATACACCATACACTCTACGCTGTGCACCATTCACAATGTACTAAATTCACTTAGCTAATTTTATATATCTATATATGTCTATCTATCTATCTATCTATCAATCAATCAATCTATCTGTCTATCCATCTATACGTTTATATACACGAGTATATACTATATTATGCGTATTATAATCTAGGCACTGTCGCATTAAAAACACTATACTGTAGACTAAACGCTGTAGCACATGAAATTCATTCTATTAACACTGTACCGTATAGACATTATTTGCATATTATATGCATTATGCACTATGTACACCTAAAATTACGTGCTATGCACAAAAAGAAATTTATTACTTAGAGAGAATTATAAGACTACTGATATTCATAAGAGCTATTTCCGGATGTCTATAGTTCATTCGCCTTAAACTGGCCCAGATTTTCAGCCCATTGCAGATTATTTCACGTAGTTCAGTGGCAGAAAAAGACAATGCTACGGCTATACATCCTTTTGATTGCACCGCTTCGTGACTAGCAACTTATTCTACGGTTGATCTTTTCTTACAACTCAGCATTCAAAATGTAGAGGGGACATTTTAAGATCAAGTTAGAGTAAAAAGGATATAGATTCGCTAAAGGAGTTTCGACTCACTTGTAACTTCAGAGGCCCATTTCCCAGCAGGTATGTAGACTCCTGTGTTTTGATATCGATCGGACGGACGTTGCGACCTCCGTACGAGAATGACGGGATCCGTTTTGAGGAATAACTCGCATCTCCTTTCGTTACCTGAGTGCAGTACAATAAAGGAAATGGTTTATGAAATACTGGACATGGAGTCAATTCATACAAACAACGAAGATTTTGCGCAGAACGGAAGAGATGCAAATACCACTACCAATTATAACATCTTCAGTACGATGATGTGTATTATAATTTACTGTATATCCAGCCTACTATTTATTAACTTTCCGTGGGCGAGATAGGTTCTCCTCACATACTCTTAATACATCAACAGGTACCTCAGCATGGGTCACTATGTTTTACATCTTCTTGTATTTGCTGGTACACTTTTTTCTTACCCTATGCTTAGCCAAATTGGACGGTCATTTTAACTAATAACCAAGGACGTTCATTCTGTCTTCAAAACTAAGGCTTGCTGATTTCATGCAACCAGGGCATAGTATTGAAATCTAGAGGGTGACCCAGTTCCCTCAGGTGAAAGCTAACCGACTATAGTGGATGGGTGTTTTGATCTTTTCTCTGGACACTCCTATTTTCTTTACCTTATCTTTTTTTCTGCTTCCTATTTATGCAGCACTCCTTCTACCGCTTATTAATGGGAAGGAGAGAATGATGACAGATGACACTGATGATGATGGTAATAGTGGTTGTGTGATTATGATGGTGATTGCTTACTGCTTTTTTCCAACTGGTAATTTTTCTTCTGCATTTGATGAACTTATTGTTTCCCACGAGCGCATGAAACACACATCTAAAATTAACACTCTCTCTCTCTCTCTCTCTCTCTCTCTCTCTCTCTCTCTCTCTCTCTCTCTCTCTCTCTCTCTCTCTCTCTCTCATCGCCTTCCCTGACGAAAAACACCTCCCAGACGATCCCAAACCAGAACCGAGAGTGCGTGATTGATTGAGGCGGATGTGTGGCCCAGGAGGATGGGGTTAAGACGATAGCAGAGGCAGGGAGGCAGGAATGAGTCTCTGGGGTGTGGTGCTCACTTGATATTCCTCCCTTCTGGCCTGTATTCTCGTTCGCTGAGGTTTTCGGAACACTTTTTTGTAAGCGATTTATTTTACTTTTTACATCTTACCCTCATGATCCATTTTTTTTATGCGTTCGACTCTGGGCATATGTTTAACTGCCCGTTCCCCGAGGCCTGATAGTCGCACACCTCATGTCACCACTTCGGCACTAACTTCAGCAGTCCATATTCCATGCATGCTAGAGCTGTCCCATACAGGGCTGGTGTATTGGCATTAGTGGGGATGTTTTTACAAGATGTCAGCGGGTTTTAGGTAGATCAGTCAAGCCTGCTTTGACGAAATTCGAGTCCTTTATGCTGTTCCCTGCCCCAGCCGGGATTCGAACTCGCGTCGACTGGGATAGAGACCACTTCTCCACCTACTCGGCCACAACCTCCCTCATTCACTCTCATCTGCAAACCACGTCGATGCTGAAACGATATAACCAACACGCAAGAGTAGGTGTAATACGCAAAGCAAATCACTAATATGGAAGTGATGGAAAATGTCTTGATTAAGCTACAATATGAATGTCTGGCGTAGTGGGCCGTGAGGTAATACAGTACCACATTTGTGACCACAGGACACAGGCCGTACTGATGCTTATCCATGTTTTCCAGTCTAGAGGCAAATACTTTAACAACCTAACCTAGTCTAACCTATCCTAACTCAGTTTTGCCCAATTTGATCTCCAGGTTAAAGGCTAAGATTTTAACAACCTAGCTCAGTCTAACCTAACCTAACCTAACTTGGCCTAGTCTCAACGAACGTAACCCAAATTAACTCAAGCTGTATTGATGTGTGGCCGTGCTTTCTACAAGCATTGGGCTGAAATTTTAACTTGGGTGTAAATTCTGGATTAAGACTGGAAAATCGAAGCCCCTTTGGGATGCATGTGCCCAATTAGAGTATGGACTAACGTCTTTTGTTCCTTTGATTTCTTCATATCTTAGTAACAGGAAAATAAGAGTAAAAGTAGATGATGTATATTCCAATTTCCACTCAATTAACGCCGGCGTGCCGCAGGGATCAGTCCTGGAGCCAACACTATTCCTGGTTCATATTAATGATCTCTTATCTGTCATCCACAATCCCATCCACTCATACGCAGATGACTCAACACTGCATAGTTCATTCATACTCAGACAACCATTTACAAAGTTTAATATCTTTACCTCTCAACTCAGTACAGTCATCTCAATAAATCAAGACCTATCAATGATCAGTGAATGGGGACAAAACAACCTTGTCTCATTTAATGCTAGTAGAACTAAATATATACAATTTACTAATAGACAGATATTGCCGGATACGTACATTACCTTCAGTGCTACTACTATTCCCATCTCCAAAAGTATTGAAATTCTTGGCGTCTCACTTAACAGTGCCCTCAGCTGGACCTCATGTGTTAGATCACTTCCCTTCTTAATTTACCCCTTCACGTAGAGACTCTTATCAGAAGCTAAATAAAATGGTCGAGCAGCAGCAAGAATTTATACATAGGATGTCTCGATGGCTTAAGTTAGTATAATTAGTGTAAAAAATGTCTGCGTCCTCCCGAGATTTCATTACACACAAAAGAAAAATACACTCACACACACACACACACACACACACACACACACACACACACACACACACACACGCACGCACGCACGCACGCACGCACGTGCGCGCGTGGAAATAATGCCTGTCCTTCAGCCGCACATTTTTGGGAATAATCCGTTGCTGGTCGTTAGTGATAATAATATACTTTTATCTCGTCTCCTAGTTCATATGGACTCAATGACTGGCTCGCGGAAGTGCAGTGGATGTCAAAAGAGAGAAGACCGAGTGTCGGAAAAAAAGAGAAAAGCTGATGGTGGGGGAGAGTCAGAAAAGAGGAAAGTGTGGATCAAAAGAGTGATGAATGAAAGAACAGTGGATATGAAGGAGAAAGAAGAGTGGATATGAAGGAGAGAGAGAGAGAGAGAGAGAGAGAGAGAGAGAGAGAGAGAGAGGCAGACAAATTGACATAGTGTGTGTGTGGGGGGGGGGGTGCGCGCGCTTAATCCCGTAAGGGGTTGTCACAAACAAATCGCCTCCACATCAATCTGTCCTCTGCCCTCCCTCCAACTGACACCCCCTCTCTCATCTATCTTTTGACTCCATCCCTCCATCTGATCCTTGGACTATCCCTCCTCCTCTCCCCCACCACCACCTCGCTCTTCCAGTCAATCTCTCATTCTCCATCCTCTCCACACGGCCAGACTATGTCAAAGTATTTCTCTTAACACTCTCAGTCACATCCACATCAACTCAACCACGCTCCTTTAGTTCCTCATTTGTCAGTCTGTTTCTCTATGTAACTCCACATGCTCCTCTCAGTTAATTCCTTTCTGCTTTTAACATTCACAAAAGGAACGCATGGTTGAAATAGGTGCATGATTATAAAATGTGAAAAAATAATGGAGAAATATAGCTGACGCATGGACGTCGGCTGGTAAAAAGGGTGTAGAGAGGGGGAATGTGGGAGTTTAAAGAGAATTAAAAGGGAAAGAAAGAAGTGATTGGGTGGATGGAAAAATAAGGGAGCAATTGAAACGACGAAGGAAGTTTTGGTAGGATTACGAATGTGGAGAGAGAGAGAGAGAGAGAGAGAGACTGACTAATAAAGAGTTTGAAAGAAATTATTTGAGCTTTCCTGAAAATAGAATGCTGTTTTGCAATGAGGTACAGTGTGTACGAAAATGTATAAACGAATGTGGAGGAATGTGAGGAATGCAAGTGGATAATTTCTCAACAACAGAATAAAACGAAGAAATTATCTTGCTGATAAATGAGAAAAGGGGGAATGACGTGCCCGAGACTACATGGAATTTGGAAGTAAAAACAAATAACATGAAAAATGTTGAAGTAGGAAGGCAACCGTTGTTAATGAGGTACATAATTACTTATGTGAAGGATTGGTGGAAAATACAGTAAGGACAGTGCAATGAACCCTGTGCTAGAACCCCAAAATTAATGGAGTTCTGAGAGTAGTGAGAAAAGTTTTTGATTATATCTTTGTACCTGGTGATCAGTTAGACGACGAAAAGCCACTCTTGAATAAATATCTTAGCAGCAGCAAGAACGTAACTGCTATGACTTCCTATAGCTTGAAAGGATAAGAAATTACATAATACACCAATATAAAAGTTGACATAACACATAATCGTCCGGAATTACCATTACAAAGGGAGTTTTCCTTACTGCAATGAGCTCACACAGTTGCCTGATATACACCACAGTTAACATAATAATGGGAGAGGTATTTGTAAAGGCGGGTTCTCCCCCTCTCGGCCCAGCCATTGTGTGATAATCTGCTTGAGGAGGGTGGGTGGGGGGTGGGGGGTAAGCAGTGGGTGCTTTAGAGGTGCGTGGGGCATGAGTAGGGACAGGGGAAGCAAGTCAGAGGTGGGTAGGCATGAAGATGGTGTAGAAGCCGTGTAGTTGATTGGTTGGTTGAGTTAGTAAGGGTAGTGTGGAGGTGTGGGTCTGTGGATGGCTTAGAAAGTATGGGAGAGGGGGAGTGTGTGAGAGGAGTGTGTGCTTTCTGTGGGAATTTAAGTAGGTAAGTGGGTGGAGCTGTTGGTAGTGTGTTAGGAATGGTTCTATATTTACGGTCAGTGGGGATACATTTGGAAGGAATGGGTGAGGCAAGAGGTAAGTGAAGTGTATTTAGGGTTGGGCGAGTGTGGCAGAGGCGTTGATGTGTCTGGATTGTCCGTGTAGTTGAGAGTGTTGGTGTGATTATCTTGAGAAGGTAGGTGAGGCTGGGATCTGTGTGTCTTGGTGGTTCTATTGGTGGGCAAGGTAGGGATCGATATGACTGGGCTGTTTCCTTTGGAGGGTCGGGTAGGGACTGGTGTGTATGGAGTGGTTCTATTGCAGGGTAAGGTAGGGATCGGTGTGTAGGGAGTGATTTTATTGAAGAGTAGGGTAGAGACCAATGTGCATGGAGTGGTTATATTGGTTGGTGGGATAGGGTAGGGATCGGTGTGTATGGAGTGGTTCTATTGGATGGTATGGCAGGGATGTGTATGTTTTGGGCTATTCCTTTGGTGGGTGGGACAGGGATTGGTGTATACTGAATGGTTCTGTTAGTGAGTCTGGTAATGACTGATATGTCGGGAATAGTTCTGTTGATGGATGGGGCAGTGGGATGCTTACGTAGGGTAGTTGAGATTGGGGTGAGTAGTGACCATATTCTACTGGGCACAGGAGACTTCGCAACACATTTTTCTTTACGGCTTATTTTGTGTATTATGCTCTTGTTTGCCCACACCTTTTTCTTTGTGCTTTATTTTGCGTATTTGAACTTGGCATGATTTTGTTTAGATCAATATCACTGAAAAGCTCTCATAGGTGTAATGCAGAGAATCAGTCGCCATGGAAGGTGTATTTCTGTTCCTTGAAATCCACTTAGAATACAACCCTACGAATGAGGCAGTCAATTTAGCCATTATACGACGAATGGCCTCTCCTAAACTGAGTAACAATGTCTGGTGGTATAAAAAAAATATCATAGTTATTATATCCATCGTTATTAGAGGGATACGATGAGAGGGTGGGGTAAGGGGCGGTATATTTGGGTGGTTCTGAGAGTGGGAGAGTTATAGGTAGTGAGATATACGCTAATAAACCTAACTATTCTCTCTCTCTCTCTCTCTCTCTCTCTCTCTCTCTCTCTCTCAGGTACAGCATTGCCCCACTTGGTATTCATGGGATGCAGGGGTGCTCAGGTGTTCTCAGGCTTCTCTCCTCACAATTTTCACAAGGATCAGTGGCCAACCATCTCGGTATTACCTGTTTGTCCTAATGAGCCAACGAGAGAGCTGTTTTACCAGATTTACAGGCGACTCAGCCAGGTAAATGAGTATGGTCTGAAAGTAGCGAGGTTTGTATGTTACTGAGTGAAATTTACAGTTCATGTTATTTAACGAGATTAAAGGGGTTTTTAGCGAGACTTCCACGTTGTTTCGCTAGATTTATGCGTTATTAGGGAAAATTAAAAATCTGAGGATATTTACACATTATTGAGCAAGATGGACTATGGGTCACCAAAGTATCGGTGCACAAAACGCTTGAAACATTTGGGACCACAGAACGAAGGTCACTGATAGTGTCCGACTTACCACACATTGGTACCCCTGATGTCAGGAGGTGTCATATATCCCCAACTAGCAATATCCTCTTGCAAACACATGGAAAATGTTATGTTAATATAATCAGACATTGTTCATACACAAGGAGATGTTGGTAATGTACGCAGTTGATCGAATGTTTTCGGTAGGCATCTGACCCCCTGTGCACCCATAATTCTGTCACCCATAGTGCACGGTGTTTAGTGTGACATGTTACTTCGCGAGAGAAGCTGAAAATGATGCCTAAATTTCCACATTATTTATCCAGATGTAAACGTTACTTAGCGAAATATTCATGTTATTGAGCAACCATAGCAGGTTGTTTAGCGATATTTAGACTGTATTTAGTTAAGATTATTAATGAAGCCCTCATGATGACGCCTCGAGGCAGCTGGTAAATGAGCTCCAAATATTTATAACCATACTCAGAAAATGATAAAGAAGAAATTCAGTTAAAGAGAAATGAAGGAGGACCGTTAAAGAATGTGAGAGTGACAGGATTTGCAGGAGGTTGAGAAAAGAGGTTACGATGACGATAGATCTGATTCGGCCCAACAACTGTTTTGGCCCCACTTGGATCTTCTCCAAGTTTCAACGAAGTTTCTTCGGATCAGAAAAAATATAATTTTCTAAAGGCGGCAGGTGAAACAACCAGAATGACTTTATTGTGGGGGGTACAATCTGCATCTCCAGATTTATGACACACACACACACACACACACACACACACACACACATATATATATATATATATATATATATATATATATATATATATATATATATATATATATATATATATATATATATATATTCTCTTCATGCATGCATCTTTCTAAATCAAAGTCTTTTCTTCACTTCCTTCGTCCAAGCAGTAAAATAACCAGTAGATATTTAATATGATGAATAACCATTATAACAAAAGTAATAACGACAATAATGATAATAGGAAGAAGAAGAAGAAGATAGAGAAGGAGAAGGAGAATAATAAGAAGAAATAAATAATGATCTAAATACCTGCTGTACAAATAATTAAAGAAAAAACTAATTTTTAGTTCATATAATTAACAGAAGTATTTTCCCTAAAATCAGTTTTAACTTTGCAGCATCGATACGTTTTCGTTTAGACACGAAAACATTTGCGTGAAGTGCGTGTATTTCTCCAAAGATCCTGAATGGACCTCGTCTGGAAATTGCCTTCACCATGAAGTCAGGGTCCAAGGCAGATTTGGCCGAGGGTCGAAGCTGACTGTCTCCGGTTTGTTCCCTCACTGTCTGCACGTCCTGATTTTCATTTCGTGATTTTACTCATACATCATTTCTTTCTGTTTATGATGCAAGGAATAAGAATTACGTATTAATCTCTTTACTAAAAGCATTTTTCTCAAAAATCTTTTCACCAGTATTGTACCAGTTACATAGATCTATTCGGTCACCTTCCCTGCAATATATAAGTTGGTTTATGCAAAATTTAATTGTTAACCAGATGGTCTAAACTCTTTGTGATACTGGTAATTGAATACCATATGATAGCATCGTCTCAGTCGGCACATTAATGCAACTTATTTCAGCTAAAAGTTTAGTATTTATAGGTTAAGACGATAAGAATAATACAGAAAGACATCCCTCTTAGCGGAAAGCCTTACTGATTCTAAATCATTGTTGATAATGTCATGCTTGGGAAAAACTCTGACAAAAATATTGCCACGACTGTACTGGCCAACCCACAGTTCCCATACTTAAATAGTTTACTGCCCCTCCCTGCCTAAGAACCCACCAACAATCCAGCAAGTTTTGCCCATTTCCTCAAACACCCCCACGACCCTCATCCCACATCAACCTTCTGAGAAAAATCATTGACTTACTTTCCCCTGGGTGGGCCCACCCCGCCCTGCATCACCGCCCACCACCATCTCAGTCCATTCTACCCACATCATTCTTCCTATGATTTTTTCTCCCTACATTAAAAATTTTTCTCTGTTCAGCTGTGGGCATACACTTCATAGTTCCTTGCCTGATGCTCGGCAGTCCACCTACGTGCTACTTTCCAACACATGTTACCACTTCAGCACTAATACCCACATTTAATAGTGAATACATGTTAAAGCTATCTCATTCAGGAGGGTTGTAATACTATTTTTAGACATGTCAGCAAAATTCAGATCATCAAATTGTTTCCCGTCCCATCCTATGATCAAGTTCTGGTGCTTTCAGAGAGCAGGCAACTTCTGCAAGTACTTAACCATCGCTTACTTTAGGCTCTACCTCACCGCCTTACAATGATTCAGCAATGAAGTTTGAAAATCCTGCCAGCAAAATGTTCACTTGTCTTAACCCTAAATCCTGTGGGACGACTTGTTTATTTTAACTAAACTAAAGCCAGACAATTATACTCGTCACAGGAAAACTTGCCGACATCTGAAGACTAACTGCAAAGCTCTAACAACAATAACTCCGCAGTAACTATTGCAATACAGTTTAATGGCTTAGTAAACCACGAGTACTGCTGCAGGCGTAATGAATCAAATTACCCCAGCCATTTATTACAGCCGGCAATGGCCCTAACCACGCAGTTATCATAGTTCTCCCAGTGCTGTTTCTGCGTTACCTCCTCAGTTATATAAAGACTTAATGCTTTATAGTTACTCCGCTGTGATGTAAAGTGTGGGATGTTGGTTGTAATGTAACCATATCACTGTCCAATGTTTTTAAGAGGGAATAAGAGTTGCGTTGATGATGATGATGATGATGATGATTTAGTGAGAATAATGACTGGGGTAATGGCAATGATGATGAGGATGATTATGATGAGGATGATACTTCTAGTGTTGTGTCTAAGCTATGATAACTTATATTTTTGGGTGATTTATTCATTTATTATATTGGATTCAAGCGAATGCTTCTTACGTACTTTGTTGGGATTAACAGTATGAAGCGTTACTCTTAGCGTTCCATTGTTATCAAAGTCTTCAATGTCCACAACCGAAGGGCGGTATTCTAAGCGACTTTGAAGACTTTGTAACACCACATCCTTAGTTACTTATTGTGCGCTTTACATCACAAAATTCTCCTATTCGTCGTTAATACAGTATACATACCGATATCAAAATGGCATAATTAACATACAAGGGAATGTCAAGATGTAATAGGCATAATGAACTGGTAGAAAAAGGTGCTATCAGGCCCACAAAACCACTGAATTTAATGTTCGATGTTGAAGCAAACATATTATCCAGCTACATGGTTAGACGACAGGTGAAAATAAAATAAGACTTTCTTATATTCTTGTAGTTGTTGTTGTTGTTACCTCCGCCAACGAAGTTGGAAGAGTAACTGTATTAACCTATGTTTGCTTGTTAGTTTGTTTGTCCACACGATATCTCCAAAAGTTCCCAATGAATTTCAATGAAATTTTGTAGAAGGGTGGGCCATGGGCTAAGAAAAAAAATGAATAAATTTTGGAGCGGATCCGGATCCGGAGTATCCCTGCCAATATCACCAAAAGTTATCACTGAGTTTCTATGAAATTTTTGTGGAAGGGTGGACCATGGGCCAAGAAAGAACTGATTAAATTTGGGGGCGGATTCGGATCCGGTTCCGAATCCTATGTATCCCGCACATCTCCAAAATTTCTCAATGAATTTTAATCACATTTTGTGAAAGAGTGGGCGATGGGTCAAGGAACAATTGATTAAACTGGGGGGCGGATCCGGATCCTATGTAATCCACGCAATATCTCCATGTATCCGTATCTGGATCCTGTTTAATGACAATGGCAATTGGCGGAGGTATGTGCTCTCTGAGTGTTTTTTAGTTGTCGATGTTGTTGCTGTTGGAGAAAACTTTAAATAAAACCACAGTTACACACACACAGCACAACCTAAAATGCCCAGCTTTACAGACTCCTGTCAACTCATTTTTTACTCCCTCTCCATTGACTTGCACCTTACTGGCTTACCTACAACACCCATCTTCACTGGATACACCCCCCCTTTCACATACCTCTCATCATTCCAGCCCATTCCACCCACTTCTTTCCACCCGCGTTCCCATTTCTGCTCAGATGTGGTGAACATCGTAATAATGACTGCCTTAGCTAGTAGCCGTCATATAAAGCCCATATTCACAGGGTGTACTTATCCTATCGTGGCCTGCTATCCATCGCTATCCCAGCCTTTCCCACATGGCTTTGAAAGACCTAATTCACCATACCTAAGCACACACACACACACACACACACACACACACACACACACACACACACACACACACACACACACACACACACACACACACACACACACACACACACCGATAGAGTTTTTACAGTTCTTTCCGGCTCTTTCATGGGCATATAAAATGACTGTAGCTATGTTTCTCGAAATGAGCAAATTTTAAGCTTTTGACACCAATCAACTCCGAAAGAAATGTGATATGGTCCAATTCGCAGAGATTCTAAATGTTAACTCTTTGGAAGGCACAGATTCTCTTTTAACCTCTCAGCAAAGGGGGATTTTGGAAGTTCATGATGCTTTTAACAGGTACACAGATCCCTAAAAAAAAGTGTGATTCTAATTCTTGTAAATTTGGGGGGATATATTCACCTGTAGAGTCAATTACGTGTACAAATAATCAAAATGTCATATGCAAATTTTTTAAAACATGCAGAGTCTGAGAAAATATGATATCGTCTACATTGCAGTGTTTTCCCAAATTTAACAGTTCCTCAGAAAAGGCAGCTGCTTTCTGGCACAAACTGATTCCAATCGAGACGTGATATGCTTCAGGTTGCAATGATTATCTTCAGAGGCATATAGACTCCTGTTCAACTTTATACAAAAGATTAATATTGTCGACTATTCAGAATTTATTTTATCACACAGACATTGCGGGAAAATTACGATTATCTCTTTTTTAACAATTTCTTTAGGGTACAGATAGATAGATAGATAGATAGATGGATGGATAGATAGGTAAGTATTCACGTCCTGTTTTTCAGAAGAGGGGCAGCAGCTTTTATCACTAACATGTATAGAAATTCCTAGGGATGTATGATATGCTCCACTTTCTCACAATGTCTGACAAGAACATATTCCGAGAAGTGGTTGATAAGCTCCAGTTAGCGTGATAAAACGCATAAGAGTAGTTCCTGGAGTATTTACGGTCACCAGGTCTGCCTTTTTGTACACACTTTCTACGTCACTTTTATTCTGACACATCTTCCACCTTTTCACTTTATATCGTCACATACATATTTTGTGGGGCAGATAACCTATATATTTGAAAGAATTGTGCATTTGTGACAAAAGCATTAAAGTTTCAGGATGGTTTCTGTATATGATGGAAAAAAAAAAAATCAGATGAGGAGGCACTTTCAGACTGACCTTTTAGGTCATCTGGAGGTCATTGGTCTTTGATGTCATGAAATTTTTATGTTAGCACCATTGTGAAGAATATTTTTAATATCTTAAGACATTTACTTCTAGTTACAGCTATTTTATGTTGCAAAACCTTGACTAAGACTCAGGGGTTATCAGATATGACAGTAATCTTAATTTGACTTTCAAGGTTATCTAGGGGTCACTGACCTTTCGCATTATGAAATTTCTCTTCTAGCGCCTATTTGAAGAACATTCCAAATATTTCAAGACAACTCTTATAGTTAAACCTATGTTATGCTGCAGAACTTTAACTAAACTTCTCAGTTTAAGTTGTCAGATATGGTAACACTGTTAATTTTACATTTGAGGTCATCTAGAGGTCGTTGACCTTTGACAATATTGAATTTCTACTTAATTTACTCTGTGAAGAAACTTATTTTTACAAAAATTATTTATCTTGTTACTTTATGTAACATATTTTATTTTTTTCAGGTATATGTAATCAACAAACAATCTGAATACACAGTATCAGCAAATATACATATATGCTCCAGCCTTTGTAATTATAACAGTCTCCTTAACGTGCACATAGAGCAGTGCACGTTAGGGCTGCGTTTGAACATTTGCAGCGTCCAGTACAACCCTTTTTGCAGCCACAGTGAATAAGCTCGTAACATGACTGTGATGCATCTGGAAGTGTGCTCCAAAGTGGTTCCCATCCACGTGTTTCATTTATCCAACCCCATTTGAAGGGCTTGGGGATTGAGGGTCAGGAACAAAGGCCTTGCTCCAAATGTTGACCTGGTATGTGGTACGCTTGATGTGCTGTACCATAACCTCCTGTGTTGGGGGTATGTTTTCTAAGCTTCTTGACTTCTGGGAGAAGAGTTGTTTCCGTGCTTCATTTACTTCCACAGCAGCGCTGGTCCTGTCATACATGAGCATCACATAGCGCTCTAAGCATGACAGTGAACGCTCGCAGGAGCCTGTTATACGAGACATACATTCCAAAACTAAAAGCATATCCATGAGCCCCCTGTTGCGTGTAACAGCATGAATTTTGAGTGGCATACAAAGGAAGTGGAGTTTCATGGTCCCTACAGTGGTTCCTAGCAGAGTTTGGCCTTCTATGTTGGCTCTATCCAAGATCATGTATACCAGAGCCAGTAGTGACGTAGAAACAGGATCTTTTTGGCAGCCGGGATCATATGAACCATAAAAATGAAGTTAATACTGAACATTTCCTTTCAAGTTACTTGTGCTGCTCTAGGTGAATGACATCATTGCCATGATCACAAGCCTTCCTGAGAGCATCTGCGATGTCTTTTTCAAATGACAGAAGTGTGTCTCTTCCCTGGGAATGTGATCTAGGGTCAGGAAGCGCTGAAAGTAGCCTATTCTTTAGTCCTGTAGTGTGTACACGGTTCTGCACAGACACCCAACTGCTGCAGAGGGATCTTGTACATTTCTCCAATATCTGCCAGCTTGAATACTGGAGCACAGTCTTCAGCACGCATTTCTTCAACAAATGCCACTAACTCAGCAAAAGCAGTTCCATGCAAGCGACCTTCATCTTCGTTTTCAACCTTGAGAATGGCATTCCTTGCCCTGTTGTTGAGTTTACGCAAGCAGTTACGGTGATACTTAGCTTCAAGGGCAATCATATCGCCAGGGGCAAGCTTGGCTAGCAGCTCAGTGTCCACCAGCTCTATAGCACGTTTCCTAACATTTTCATCTATTTGTTTTGTTGCAGCTTCCTGTAGAGTTTCTGAAACAGCTGGTTCATTACAGAAGAAGCACAAGGGTGTTGTTTGTTTAATTTTGCTGTCAGCAGAACGTGTGCGGAAAGTGAAAGTAGCCTGCTGCTCTTCAGCTGCTTTTCTCTTATGTTGTCTCTTTAGTATGTTTTTGTTGAATTTCACTCGACAAAACTTGTACCATTTGGCACTGTTGGGAATTCGAGTGGCTTCAGTACTTGCTCCATCATCTGGTTTGTCATCAAACTCGATTGGCATACTTGAAACTGGAGAAGCTCATTTGCCAATGAGACGTACCCAGTACTATTAGGCTTCTTGGTTGATCGAGCTGGGCACTGCAGAGCTTCATCGGCTTCTATTTGGCAGAGACCAAACAGATCTCAGATGGTTGTGGAAGGTAATCTCGACTGTTTGGGTCTATGAAGCAGAGTTGTATCAACCAGAATGTGACGCATCGCCATGGCGGGGAGTACTGTACTGTCTGCATTGAGCAAGAAAGCAGGCTAAGCTAAGTTTTGTACAGCTACAGAGCTCTACAGTTTCATGCAGCAACACAATCACTTCAAGCAATACTTTAGGTACACAGTTCACCATCACCACTCCTTCACATGCACTGACCTGACCTGCAACACACACAAAATGATAAATGAATGTCAGCGTACAAGAGCCCACTTTTAACAAGCTCTTTTCATTCTTGTGAAACACCTTAAGTGAATCAGAAATAACAACTAAGGTCACAAAAAGGTTAGATAAGTCTTAATAGTAATGAGAAACACTTAAACAGGTTTGTAAAAGCATTAATTAAAAACTAGATTCATTATAGTCACATATAGGCAAGTTCATAATGAGCAATATCATAAAAAATATACTTAAAATTGACACCAAGGGCATTGACCCTTCAAGATCATCAGAGGTCAGATCAAAGGTGCTTCCACGTAAGAAAATAAACCCTATGGTATCTGCTGGCAATCCTAAAAGTTTCACGCTTCAGTCACAAAATGCACAATTCTTCTGCTTATCTGTCCCACTAAATTCTCTGTTCTCCTGCTTTTTCCTAACTTTCCCTCTTTCCCCCCAGTTGTCTGTACGTTGTTTCATTCTTTCTCTCAGTTTTCTCTGCTTTCCTCCTGTTGTTTCTACTTTCCTCTCGTTTCCCCAGTCCGTTCTATTTTTCCCCATTGTCGTCAATTCCCTACTTTTCCACGGTTTTTCTCAAGATTTAGGTACCCTTTCTTTCATCGGTTTCTGTTTTCTTCCTCTCTCTCTCTCTCTCTCTCTCTCTCTCTCTCTCTCTCTCTCTCTCTCTCTCTCTCTCTCTCTCGTCTGTGTTATCTACCTATGCTTCTCATTTGCAAACACTTTTCTTCCCACCTCTCCCCATTTTTGACAGTCTTGTACCCGAATCTAAACTCCCTTTCCACTTTTTTTTCTCCCCACCTCCCCCCAAAATTTTTCCGTCTCCCTCGCCCACCTATAGACCATGTTTTCCGACAATTTTTACTTTTTTCTCCACTTCCTCCCTTTGTAGGCTTAATGGGCATCCTAACCTAATCTAGCCTAATTTCCCCACCCCATATTTCCCCACCTTTTTTATTCCTCTCCCCTCCCTTTCTTATCGTTTCTCTAATTTCTCCCCACGTTTACCCAAATTCTCTCTCCCTTTCCCCACTTTTTCTCTCTGCTCTTTCTCCACTTACTTCTTATCATTCCTTTTTTATCCTCACTGATTCAAGACTATTTGGTTGCCTTTTTCTTTCCTCTCTCCTCATTTTTCCTTGTTTTCTGCGGTTTCCCTCCACCAGTTCCCTTAGTTTTCCATTTTCTCCCCGACTTTTGTCTTTTTTTCCTGTTCCCCTCCTTTCCTCTTTTTTTTTTTAATGTATACTACACTTTTTTTCTCCTCCATTTCCACATTATTCATTATTTCCTTTTTTTAATTTCCCCCTAACCACTTCCTCCTTTCCTCACCGTTTTAAACTTTCCTCATCAGTACCCCAGATTCCCCCAGCTTCTACCCTATCTTCTCCCAGCTTTCTCCCTAAATATTCCCCACTTTTCCCCAATTTCCCAACACCTCTCTCATGTTCTCACCCCTTCCCCCCAGGATTAAAAAGCGTCCCAAACACTGAGGCTTAAGTCTGGGAGTTTTTCCAAACTTTGACCGTGTAATTGCTAAAAGTATTTCTGACTACAAGGTTCGAAAATTCGGGGGTTTAGTTGTAGAAAAGTTCAACATTTTTTCCTATGAACTTCACATGAGACTGCTGAACAAAGGAGCTCTGCTCCTGAACTCAGTCTGCCTATCAGGGAAGGGCAAATGTACAGTAGAATGTTCTTTTATGTGTTCAAGAATATTGATATCCTCTTAAAGTTTTGAACGTGGATGAACATATAATAGCAGCTATTTGATGAAAAGGCAAGTCATTTAGTGAAACAAGGTTATTTAGATGTAGATAACTAGATTGGTAGATAAATAGACAGACGGATAGTTAGACTGAAAGACAGTGAGGTAGACAGGTAAATGGATAGATGGATAGTTAGATAGATAGGTAGTTAAAAATACAGGAAGACTGTGAAATCAAGCATTTGTTGAAATGGAATGTCAGTTCGGAAAACAAGGTCATTTTGGGCTCGAGTTATACTGGCTAGGTTTAAAGGAAGGTTAGGTTAGGTTAAATTACACTGAGTTTAGGTAATCTTAGGTTTGGTCAGGTCAGTTTACATTTAAGGCAAAGTGAAGTTATACTAAAAAAAAAAATCGCGACTACACCTGACCACCCTGGCGTAACTTAGTCAATCTTTCACCTTAACTGAACAACCACTCCGAATCTCACCTAATTTTTGCCTAAGTTAACCTAACCTAACCAAATTTGATCCTAAATTAATATACCCTACATAAACCCAACTAAAACTAGCCTGATTCCACGAAATGACTAGTCTATTTATCACTTATTGCCAGACGCATTAATCCCTTAAAGGGTGGCCACAAACAAATCGCCTGCATGTCGCTGTCCCCTGCCATTTCCCTGCCCTCCTTCCAGCTCACACACCTCTCTCCCATATACCTCTCCACTTCATTCCTCTATCTCATTTTCGGCCTCCCCCTCCCTCTCCCCCCATCCACATCACTCACATACACTCTCCTAGTTATTCTCTCACATTCCATCCTCTCCACATGGCCAAACCGCCTCAATGTATTTCTCCTAACGCTTCCTGTCACATCCACATCCACATCACGACGTTCCTTCACTTCCTCAGTTGTCAGCGTGTCTCTCCATGTAACCCCACATCCTCCACTAAAATAGCTAGTCATTTCCTAAATGGCCGATTTCACAATTTCCCTTCTATCTATCTATCTGTCTACCTATCTCTCTCTCTCTCTAATATATATATATATTCATTTTTTTATTTAATTATTTGTTTATGTACGTATATATTTATGTATTTATATAAATATGTACGGAGACAGACAGAGACAGAGATAGAGACAGAGAGATTCATTTATAAATAAATAAAAAATCAACAAAAATATTTAGCAAAACTATTCACAACCTCTTGCTTAAAAAATAATTTGCGTAATTTAGTCGTAAAAATAAATGAGCAAAAACATATGATACCGTAAAAATACAGTATTCAAGTTCTAAACGAGGAAAAATATAGGCGAATTTTTGTGGCCCTCTTCCCATTTCAAAAAATCACTAGCTGAATAAAAGAAGGCCGGGAAGGTTTGCGTTCTTTTGTCAATGAAAGGAGAAAATTAACTAAACGCAAAAATATAAACTTTCTGTCCAAAACTTCAAGGCTGAAAAAGCCCTAGGAGTTTTTTACGACCAAAAACAAAAACCTTCTATTAAAAAATGAAAAGATAGGAATTCATCCTGATTATCCAAGGGTGACTGACACTTTGAAACTGTCGAGAGGAAATATGTCGCCCGATGAAACATCAGAGAAACAATTATTCAAAAATGTTCTAGGCTTTTGCGTATTTGCATTTTTGTATTTGAAAGCTCTCCTGTCCTCTTTCTATGTGTGTGTGAGTGTGTGTGTGAGGGGGGGGAAGGGGGCCTCCCGAGAACTACTTAACCTGACCCACCATCTCTCCTTCGGTGCTTCAAATGTAGCTGTAGGTGTGCAGGTTCTGGCCTGGTACGGTACAGGTTATGGATCAATATTTGTACTCCATGTCTCCACAGTTTGTAGGAATGCCTAAAATGTGTGTTGGTCACCAGTCTTCATGATATATACATACATACATACACACACACACACACACACACACACACACACACACACACACTATATATATATATATATATATATATATATATATATATATATATATATATATATATATATATATGTTTGTTAGCTAGTTAGTTATATTGCCAGACGCCTTAATCCCTTACGGGGTGGCCACAAACAAATCGCCTCCACGTCGCTCTGTCCCCCTCCATGTCACTGCCCTGCTCCCAACTCACATCCCCGTCACTCTGTCTATTAGTAAACTGTATAATTTGGTTTTCTAAGCTTTCAATGAGACAATGTTATTTTGTCCCCATTCAGTGATCTTAGATATTTTTGATATATGGAGATTACTGTACTGAGTTGTGAGTTAGATATATTAAACTTTGTGAATGGATGTTTAAATGTGAATGAACAGTGAAGTGTTGAGTCACAGAGAGAGTCTCGAAGTAGGATATATGGTTGTGAGATCAGGAAACTGACAAAATCGATGAAAAATCACCTAATTCGTTCTCAGAGAGTAATGGGAAGGTCATTGTTGGGAATATCTTTAAGAGACAGAAAAAGATCAACTTGGGTGAGAGCACACTGATGTCAAAGATATTATAGAAGTTATAAAAGAACAGAATGGAGGTAGGCAGGTCATGTAGCAAGAATTAGAGATAACAGATGGAGCAAGAGGCTGACTGATTGGACTCCAAGAGATTGAAAAGGCCATACAGGATGTGGAGAGATGAGAAGTTTGCAGGCAAATCGTTTCAGAGGTTGGCACAGTCAGGGAAATCGTGGAAGAGGTTGGGAGAGGTCTTTATTCGGCCGTGGACTTGCAATGGCTGATGATGATGATGATGATGATGATATATATATAAGCATAATATGAAATCAATCATTTCTTAAAGTCCTATTAGTTTGGACAGGGAATGTTTGTTTAAGCATTTATGTTAATCTTGGATCATGATAGGTTAATTTAGGCAAGGTTTAGGTAAGGTTCGTTAGGTCAGAATAATTTATATTAAACTTTGGTTATATGAGGTTAGGTTTTATTAATTATGGTTTGGTCTTAGTAATATTAAACTTACCTTTATCTAAGTTAACGTATACAACCTTGTTTCTCCAACACACATTATACATCACTTTCAAACATAAAGAGAAAAGCTTGCAATTTTCTCTTGCAGCAGAGTCTCTTGGCATCAAACAACCTTATATTTACTGGGGCCTAAACACTGAGGCTATTTGCCGTTGTAAGAAATAGCAAAATGTTTGAAGGGAGGAGAGGACAGCAGTGGGGTGATGAGGGTTGGACGGGGTTAGGGGGACTGAAGGGAGGTAAAGGAGAGCGCAAAGGACTAGTCATAAGAGAGATCAAAGACCTGTGAGGAGAACGGAATTAACCAGTTCAATAAGGTACTGGTGGTGGCCGTGGTGGTGGTAGTGTAGTGTGGTGGAGAGATGATGATGTGTGGAAGAGATCCTGTGATGCGGTATGGCACTGTGGTAAGGGTATGGTGTGGTACTGGTGGGGATATTGTGATGTCCAGGGTAGATTCTGTTTTGAGGATAAGGTTGTGTGATGATGTGGTTTGCTATGATGGTCTGGTGTTGCAGTGGTGGGGAGACGATTCAGTGAGGAAGGTGTGGTGTGGTGAAACAGTGGTATAGTGTGGTAGTAGTGATGTAACGGTGTGATGTATTGAGGCAGCTCTGGTATATACCTGGTGTTGTGGTGGTGGTGTACTGGTAGTGTGGCCAACCAGTTACGGTAGTGTGGCATACAATGATAGTAGTGGTATAAGGGCGTTGGTAGTGTGGTGTGATGATGGTTTGGTATGGTAGTGTCGTAAGTCTAGTGATGTAGTGAGTCTATGACAATGTAGTGGCGATGCAGTGATGGTGGTTGTCAGGCAGTTCTATACAGACAGTGAAATTAAATCCAGTTTACCACCGCTAAAGGCTATAAGGATGAAAGTTAAATTACGAGAGGGAAGGAGAGCCCGCAATATCTGATGGCTATTTGTGGAACGCCAGTGATTATTAGATTTGATCAGTCTGTGTTCAATATTACAGAGTGCAATAGACAATTTTATAGGAAGGCCAGACATGTTCTAGAATATCACGGCCATGTGCTCCTGAAATAATCGTCATTATTTAATAGCTTTTTCATTCTCTTCCTTCTTTTTTTTGGGGGGAGGGGGGGGGGCTTTAATTCCTGTAGTACGTTGGCGTCATATTGTAACTTATCCATGCTACTACTAGACGACTTTATTCACTTTAATGGAGCCACATGGTAGTGAAAAGGTTATTGGAGACCACAACAAACCCCTCTTGTTCGAAAATTCTAGCTTAACACTCGAGTTCGATGGCCCGCTATAATTATGTGTTACCCCGTTAAAAAATGTGGATATGAAGCCTCCACGAGAGTTAATGGAGACAGTGATTAAATTTTACAGCTCCCATGACGCACTCATAGCTAAATTAAATCATCGGATGTTAGCCAAAATATAACAGTATAGCTGCAGAGATCATGAGAATGCTAAACTGAAAATGTCAGGTGATGGCAAAAAGGCTTTTAAAATCACGTAGTCTAGCTGAAAGAGTTTAATATACATCAGTGAGCACCAAGCAAGAAATAACCACAGAAGAATTAAAAACGTGATTACATTAAAGAATTCCGGGGATGGATCACTGTCACTGACGTTTAAATGTACGCCGAAGAAAGGTGTGCTATATCAAAAGCGGCCACAAACTGGAAATCAGCCCAAATTTGAGATGCATACTCACACATTAAACAAGAGCGTTCTTCAACGTTGTGAACTACCCGCTCTGTTAATTCGTCATGAGAAAAAGGTATGGATATTGACATGGTGAGTAAATGAATTGGTAGGACGGGCTGGAATGATGGTGGGTGGTGAGTTTGGGACAGGATAATGTACCCTTTAAAATGAGTGTTGTGGGAATAGTTGTTTGAGTACAGTGAATATGTATGTCAAATCACTGTCCTAAAATGAAAGTGTCAGGGGCGTAAAGAAGTAAACAATGAGGATAATGAAATATGCAGTATGATTTGAAGTTATGGGGGATAGGGGGAAGGGACCAGGAGTGTACCTTGAGATAATGGGTGGTGTAGGACTGGTGATACGAGTCCATTGAAGGTTTATTAAAAGTTTCCCCTACAATAGCAAGAAAGAAAAGATTGCGTTGCTCTCATATGCCTGTCGTCTTGTGGTGCGTGAAAAAAAATATGACTACGTAGTTAAAGAAACAAACAGAGAAACAGAGAAACTTGTACTGTACTATACATCAACCTACTCTGACACTGATCTCTCCATTACAAGGGATCTCGTACGTTGAAGAAAATCATTGAGAGCCGCAAGAATAAAACTATAAATAAAAAAAAAGGTACCAAAAGGATTAATGGAAACCGATTGCAACTGATTTGTAAAGAAAGATCTCCCTTTAGCGGAATAAAACCGTCAATCAGTAGCAAGAATAAAGAGGTCATCGCGCAGCAGGAGAGAAACAGAGGACTTGCAGCAGAAGATTGCGAAATATATATCCTCTTCACTGGGGTCACTTTTTTAATACATTCTTCCTACCGATGGTTATATTCAACTCAAGAGAGACCACTGCAGAGAGTTTAGAATTAGTCTTCACTCACCCCATCGTTTTCACACAGTTACTACATCACATCCAAGCCCCACCGTCACACTACCTGTCACAACACTAAAATACTCAGTGCAGCATCCACACTTCTACCACCACCAACACCACACACAAATCCCCACCGCCACACTAGACCTCCACAAACCAAACCTTCATCACCACGACACTCAGACTGCCATCACCAGCACCACACTCAGATACTCCCCACCCTCCATCCAAACAGTGAGCGCCACATCTACACACGCCATGAATCCCCTCCCACCACCATCACTACCACCACACTCTGACACTCACCTGACACCCTCTCACCCCCCTCACCTACACTCATCGTTGTCCCCCTTACCTAAACCTCCACCACTACACTAAGACACTCATTATCATCTCTTCACCTAATCTATCACCGTCATACTTTGATAGTAACCACCGTGCCCCCATCTAAGTCCTTCACCATCACACCCAAGCAGTCTCCACCATCCTACACAAACTCTCCACCAGCACCTCCTCCCCCATCTCAATTGCACCCAAACACACCACCACACACAGACCTCCAACACACCACATCTTTCTCCATCACACGACACCAAAACCCTGCACTACACCCAGCCTTTCTCTACCACTACAATCCACCGTCACCAACTCCACCGTCACGGACTCTACAGCAATTCCATTCCCCCACTTCTGCTGTACCCAATCCCTGCGAACATCACAAACAATATCCCGTCTAGTCTCCTACCCTCTACATCACACTCCTACAAATCCCAGCTCCTCACTACCTAAATCCCATACCAACTTCTTTCCCCGCCTCCAATAGCCACACACAAACCCTCCACCAGCCCCCATCGCCCTCCCCCACTCCTAACTTATTTTCACCACAGCCACTCCTCCACCAATTTTTATACAGCCCAAACTCTACCCCTCTACCAACTCTCTTCTCCCATACCAACTCACATCATATTCGGTATCCCCACCACACCTACACCCCTCACCCCTATCCACATCCACAACTCGCATCCGCACCCACACCCCTCCCTCCTCACAACATCCCCATCGCTGTGTCCGCCTGAGTCTTTCGCGGGTTGTTATGTTGAGAGGGACATAAACTCGTTTTCCTTAAGTGGCCAACGCCTTTCACAGTATTCATAATGGTTCGTCCGAGAGAAAAATCTGGAAGCATTTTCACTGGCGCAGTTATTCTTCGGGTCTTTCTGGCCCTTTTAGCCGTTATCCTCGCCGGGATAACCGGATTTGCTGTCCCGGATGCTGGTCACAGGAAAGGCGAAATAGTGAGTTGAAATTTTGTTGTTCAGATCTTATCCAGTTCTTAGGTAAGTGTCTGGGTTATTAACACAGGCCCATCGTATTCTCATCAAGTCTTGAGTCTTCCCAGCACCTCTTCCTTTCCAGTTTATTTATACATATAGGTGATTAATGCGCTCATTTATATTATTTTTGAACATTATTTCAGCATTAGGTAAGGACTAAATGTTGTAGAAGACAGTATTATAGGTGCAGATGCAGAATCAGACCTTGAATCAAATTGCTCACGTGCCTCTATGACTCCCGAATTCCCAGAAAGCCAGATATGCAGGGATGGAACATGTCCTTGCATTTATCCGTGTAGTGTTTCCAGTGGCTGTCAAGTATGGAGTAATGAGAAAGATAAATAGCAAAAAAAGGAAAAAAAATGCCAGAAAGCCTCCAAAGTTCATGAGTATACGGACCATACTGTCATATTCTAGGAGGGACAGGAGGCTTCGCAGCATCGTGTCTTTGATGATTTTTCAGTGGGACGGAGGATGGTATAATTTTCGGCACCTTCTCCCAATACCGCTGCGCGAGATTCTGTGTGTGTGTGTGTGTGTGTGTGTGTGTGTGTGTGTGTGTGTGTGTGTGTGTGTGTGTAACTCCTTCCTGGCTATTAGGTAGATCTGAATAAAAATTCCTTGATCAGAATCGTTGGGTGTTTGTCGTGTGACCAGATAACAGCGTGGAAAAATGATATGAACGAAAAGACAGAAGAAAAGGCTGATATTAAGGAACTCCGATGATTGTCAAAAGATAAATTTTTTGTCTCGATTAGCTCAAGCCATAGATGTCTATGCTCAAGCCTAAGGAATGACCGATGTCTTGGTTGTACTCGTGTAAGCTCCTTCGAAAAACAACATTTTGATGACCAGACCAAATACTGTTTAAACAGCATATGAGAACTGTGTGCTTTTTGTTACTGTTCTACTGGGATAGGCTGTTATTATTATGGAGATGCTGAACAAGAAGTTACAGGAACCATGTATCATTGCCTAATTAAATACCATAAGAGATGCGGGCGAGGGACGCCTCTTGTGGTGACACCAATATGACCAGGTGAATCCATTGCCTAGTTATACAAACGTCCCTCAGCTCCCTCTCTATTCCCCAAAAGGGGGATGACAGACTGCCTACGAAGAACCTGTAGTTCACTGGATCTTTATACAGATAGGTCAGGGACAATCACAACGGCAGTGGTAAGATATACTGTAACAGATTATACAAAATGTGTTCAGTATTCATCAGGCATGTATGGGGCTAGTGTGAAATAAGTATGATGATGATGATGATGATGATGATGATGATGATGATGATGATGATGATGATGATCCCTCTTCTTTTATTGCAGTGCGAATGAACTGGACTTCCTCATGTACCGCATGGGTCTGTTTGTTTCCCTGCTCTCCAGAGATACAAAAGGTAGGGACACATATGATAAAGCCTCACAAGGCAACATACTAAAAATTTTCCAATTTAAGTATTTTGGGGATTCTGCCCCTTAAACACTTATAAAAGATACAAAATAGGGGAAGGAGAGCAGATATGACTGATATTTTGGGAAGTGGCTGATCCCATAAAAATCAATGGATGTTGTCACGCTCTTCAAATATTGCACTATGGATGAGAGATAACCGTACACTTGTAATAGGACATCAAAGCCATATCTACCCTCTTTTCACTATTTTTGAGAGTTTGTAATTTGGTGAGTGGGGCTGACTCACCTGAAAATCATGGTAGGAAAGCAGCTTATTGTGGAGGAGTTTCCGAGTAACTAGATGACCTCACCATGGAAGTATCATTCAAATCTTTCCTCTATTTACAATCGTTTTAACTTCTGAGAGGGGGCAGACTCCCCAGAGAATCACTGGGGGCTACACCCCCCAAATATCCCATTACGGATGAGAGTGGAGAAGACGTATAACCTTTCAACCAGAGGACGCCTATTTGATCATATTCTTGCTATCTCGGCACAATTATATTCAGCTTGGGAAAAAATTGTCGAACAGATGTTAACTAACGACTTCAAAGACTCATGCAGTACTAGTCAGATATCATTCTTAAGCTGCAGAAAATCGTGTGTTTCGTTGCCAGAATTTAAGAAAAAGACGTCTAAACATCTTAACGGTGAAGATTATCATATACGTTTGTTTAGTTTCTGGTAAGTAAAAGACCGTTTTGAAGAATCATATCCACGCATTGAAATTCTTCCTCTTTGGAAAAAATACGTGTAAAATAGCATCTTCATCCTTACATGTGTTTAGAAGAACCTTCGTTACAAAACCTATCAACATCATTATCATCATCATTACAGTTATCATCATCATCATCAACAACATCATCATTGTTATCATCATCAATATCATCATCCATATCACCATCATTATCATCAACATCATCAGCAGCAGCAGAAGCAGTTTCATAATATTTCCAACTAGTAGACAGGGTGGAATTCAGAACTAGGAAAATGGAAGCACAACTAAGGAAACTGCAGTATCAATAGAGTGCCCAGTGAGATAAGGAAACATCCATTCACTTTTTTTTTCAAGTTTAAGAAATTTTCGCCTCTGGTCAAAATATACAATCTTCAGTCTGGTTTTAAGCATTATCATAGGACTGGTGAAGGACGCCTATGTGTGGGGGCAACGATAATAATGGGGAGACGAAACCCGGCGGGCAGTTGGGGATGTCTGTGTATCTGTGTGGGGAGACAACAATGAGATGAATAGGAGTAGGATGGAGTCTTGTTACCGTGACCTGGTGAAATGGAAGAATTCTACCCACATTAGGAAAGCAGTTTTTAGTGGGTAGATGCAACAGTTTCAGCCCGATTTGGACCCTGAAGAGGACAGTTGTATCTCGCCAGTACAAATAACTTTGCATACGTGGGCACAGGACAATAATTCTTTCAGAGTAAGGTGGTTTAAATATGGTATGTTGAGTAAGTGTGGAAGAAATGGCCGTAGGAAGTTACGTAATGCCGTAGTGATGATGGTGATGAGATGGCTGTGTGTTGTCTGGAGACGAGATAGTATAGCCATGTAGTTAGATGACGTGTGTGTGTGTGTGTGTGTGTGTGTGTGTGTGTGTGTGTGTGTGTGTGTGTGTGTGTGTGTGTGTGTTTGGTCTTGTGATAAGGTGGTATGGATGAGCAGGGGCAGAGTAGGGTGGTGTGCTATGTGTGGTGTGAAGGACTGGGATATGATTGGTGTTTGATGGGATAGTAATGGGTGAAGAAGATTAGGATGGTTCAGGTGCAACAGCTGTGTGGTGTGATGGGAATGGCTGATTGCTTTAAAAAATGATCCTGGCAGAGTAATAGCAAAAGGTGGTGGAATGTGGTGGGATGTCCGTGTGGTGTAGGGAAGGTGATGTTGATGAGGGTATGGTGGAAAAGGATGTGGCTTAATGTAGTATGGTGGCGTTGAGTATAAAATGGAGTAGGGTTGTATGGTGTTGCTGGATAAGATGTTGCAGAATGAAATATGTGTCGCCGTGTTGTACTGGAGTGTGGTGAGTTAAATTTGGGATAGGTGGTTGGTGAAGTGGCTTGGAACACAGTTGCGGGTTGGGGTGGTGAGGTGGAATATTCGGTGGATACTGTGGCTCGCATAGGGGTTGGAATAGTTGTTGAAGCGGTGTGTAGCGAAGTGTACTGCGTTGGGTAATGATGTGGTGTGATGGTCTTTCGATAAGGTGACACAGGGTGTGGTGGAGTAGGGTGGCATGAGTGTGGTGCGATGTGACAGCGTGTAGAATGGTGTGGAGTGTTCGCGTTTAGGCGTAGTGGTAGAGGCATACTGGGTTTGAATGTAGTGGGTAGTGGTGTAGTGGATAAGTCAGGTGATAAGTCTGCTGTAGGTGGGGTAAAGTAGGGTGGTGTGTGTGTGTGTGTGTGTGTGTGTGTGTGTGTGTGTGTGTGTGTGTGTGTGTGTGTGTGTGTGTGTGATGATCATAGGGAAGGAAGGAGTGGGGATACGCAGGACAGAAAGACAGCAACACTCGAAATTCTGCCAGGATGCGGCGGCTGGTGGCGTGTCGAGGCATTATACTTGCAAAACATGCACTCAAAAATTCTGCTTCAAAGCCTTCTTGTCACTATGTTTTGATGTCTTTGTTGCTTTCTTCTCTTTGCTCTCCTGCACAACTTGATTTATCCTGGTGTTTTATCTTCACAATCTCAAGTTATGTTTTACGCCTAAATTCGAAGTCTTCACTAAGGTGAATAAAATCGCTGGGAAGAGTCAAGAATGTTATGGAAAACACATCTTGTGGTTCAACGAATCAGGCGACAGTGCAAGTAAAAGCTCTCTGTGGAACTGCACTTGTACCACTAGAGTATCACTGACTTGAATACAAGGTTATTTTTTCTTAATGTTTCCTTTTCTGGACGACTTTATCAAGCTCAGTAGACTCCTTTCAAGCTGGAGGAGTTAGATATTAATCTTTGTTAACCCCCTCATGAGAAGAGGTTTCCGTAAGCTGATTAAATCATGAGGAGGTAATATGAATAAAATTAAAAAGCCATTATCGTATTGAAAAAACAGCGTATCGCAAACACCATGAATCCGAGAGCATCTGTTTTTGTTTATTTTTGCTATGGCCAGACGTGTTTCCCTACCTTAGTAAGATTTTTCGAACTGGAAAAGTTAAATGCAGCGTATATTAATCCCTTCACTACTAAGGGTCTTCCCTAAGCAAAGTAAATCCTTCCTGAATATATATATATATATATATATATATATATATATATATATATATATATATATATATATATATATATATATATATAAACACACACACACAGTATATATGTATCGCTAGATAGACAAATATTCGCCGTATTCCTGTGGGAGGGGATCGAATATTATTGTTTTCGCCTGATGCCACTTTAGGATCCCACGTAACTGTCTGAGGATCCAGAGTCCGACATTTGCTGAAGGAGGCAAAGAAAAATAACACGTGAAAGTTCCCTGAAAGTCAATGGCGTCGGAGAGGTTTGGTGTCTGAGGCTTGATGATAACACAGTGCGGGTTAAAATGCCCAGAGTTTGTTGAATATACACAAGAGAAGGCGATGAGTGGCAGGGAGGGGAGGGTCCTTGGGGTATAGACAGGAGGAGAGAGAAATTGATTGGAAAGAGAGGGATGGGGAGAGGAAGGAAGGAGGAGACAATGAAGATGGAGTAGTGATGGAGGGGGTACGTTGTACTATATCAGTGGTTTTCAAACTATTTAGTATGACGGCACACTAAGAAAAAAAATAATATTTTTGCGGCACACCTGCCTTTTTTCATGCAGCCTCCATACGAAATTAGACTATTTAATTTTTTCATTACTGATATGAACACGTACCTTAATAGTGAGACACATGAGCTTGCTTCGATTTACATATCCGTGGTATATTGGGAGGACCACTGGAGAGGCACACCCTCATTTCTTCATCAATACTTAGCAGTCTTGACCTTTTCTTACTTTTTATGTTAGTGAGGGTAGAGAACCCCAGTTCACACAAATAAGAGGTTGAAAACTGATGAAGAACTTTCTGAGCTTTTTTGGCTAAATGTGGGAATTCGTCCTCAATATGAATCCAGAAAGTTTCAAGTGACATTTCCATGTGCTTGAGTTAGTTCGGTCATTACGGATGTCTGTTAGCTCTTCTTCCTCACTAAGACTAAGTTTCTGTTCGTGTGATGCATCAAGTATGAATGGATTTCTCAGCCAGTCGTACTTTTCCACACATATATTTGGAAAATACTTTTCAATGTTCCTTTCTAGGTTTTCAAGATGCTCACATAGTGGAATAATGTCTATGTTTTTTGTATCAGAAGTTTTTTTTAAACATATCCAAGTTGCCTTCTTTCACTTTAACATACCAGAGCCTCATTTTTTCTGCCAGAGCTTTCATTTTGTCTGAAGATAACAGATTTTCACGTCTTCCTTGCATAGATGTATTGACATTGTTCAGAATTTTAAAAATATCTGCTAAGTAGCATAACTTTCCACACCAAGTTTCGTCAGCTAATAATTCACAAAATTCAAGTTTTCCCTCAAAGTAAAGAAGGTAAGCATTTATTCTTTTAGCTCGTGCACCAGAGACAGCACCTTGCCTCTTGATAACCATCTGACCTCAGTATGCAAGATAAGGGATACATGAGGAGACTCCATGTCTTCAACAAAGCAGGGAAAACAAGCGTGACTTTACTAGTCTGCTTTTGATAAAGTTCACCATCTTTACAACGTCATCAAGAACTGATTTCAATTATTTCCCAGTGTTTTAGCAACAAGTGCTTCACGGTGCAAAAAGCAGTGGGTAGTAATCAGGTCTGGGTTTTCTTTTTTCACTAATGATACAAAACCTTTTACTGATCCTACCATTGAAGGAGCACCATCAGTACATATTCCTACACATGACTTCCATGTCAAATCAACACTCTGCAAGTAGTCACTCACTGCAGAAAATACATCCTGTCCTGTTGTTTGAACTACATCAATGCAGCATAAAAATTGTTCAATTATTTGGTTGCCAGCAATATACCTGATGAACACTAGTAACTGTGCTTTTCCCCTAACGTCTGTCGACTCATCTACTTGTAAAGCAGACATTCCTTTTTCTTTAACAACATCACAGACACTTTTTTCAATATCACATGACATCTGGATTTGCCAACTAATGGTATTATCAGAGAGAGGAATCTTCTTCACTTCCTTTTCAGCTTCAGCTCCATTGTTCTTACTATAGCACAGCATGACGGGAGAATGAGAGATTCAGCAACTGTATGGGCTTTCATATTTTTTGCAATTAATTCTGGCACTAAATAGCTTGCTACTTGAGCCTTCTCTGCTACTTTAACTTTTTTCTCAAAACTTAACCTTTGCTGTTTGTTTTCATTTAAAAGTCTTTTAAAGTAGTCCAAAGGTTTATCAGAAAGGTGACTGTTTTATTGTTATATGTCTCTTCATTTTACTAGGGACCATGGCTTCATTCGATAGTTCAGTACCGCAAACAACTCATTTTGGCTTAGGACCAAGCTCATCATCACACCATGTGAACCCTAGTGCCAGGTAACTGCCCCGGTATGAGCGACGAGGCTTACTTTTGCCAGCCCCTGCCAGTGTCGTTTTCGAGCATACACTCAGACCAGCAGAATTCGGCTCATCATCAACCATCACCACACTTCCACTAGCCTCCTCAACACATTTACGCTTCTTGATGACGAACTTATCCATTTTTTAAGCTGCTTTTGGAAACTGGCATTAAAACAGTACCTTTCACCAGTCCAGGCCAAGGCCACACTGATTACGGCTGTGGGGATCAGCTGGTCACAGAGTTGGCAAGTCCACAAAAATACGTTTGGCATTCACACATTACCTTTTTGGTATATTCAATTTTTCATCATATTCAATTTTTCATCATAGATATAATGAAATGAAACTAAATTGACTAATATTTCTGGCAGATTTCAAAATTTGTTGCGTAATTTTTGGCAAGAAATGCCAAAATTTGCAGAATCTGGCAACTATAGCTGGAGGCAGGCGAGAGCGAGCTACGTCGACAGACCTGTACCGGACGTGTCTATCATATGCAGTGCAAGGATCACTCTCGCCGATCCAAGGAGGCATTCTCGAACTTACTTAAATTATAGTATTTCGATGCAAGATGTCAAGTATTATATGTCAAAAATATCATCCTGGCATAAGCAGTCATATATAGAGGTGCTTACATTATGATTAGTTCATTAGCCTATCTGACTATTTATATTAATTTTGTCCTACATAAGTAATTTTACAATTTATAATAGTCTGATATTATTACATTACATTTTTTGCGGCACACTAAGGAGATGATGGCGGCACACACTTTGGGAATCACTGTACTATATGAAGCAGTGAAAAGAGAGAGAGAAAGAGACAGAGACAGACAGACAGACAGACAGACAGAAATTGATAAGAGACAATTAACCTCTTAAGTTCGATGACGTAGTTTTCGTTTTTATTTTTGGCACCTCCTGACAATTTTAATGAACTTAGGAGGGGCTTGTACTGAAGAGGTTAGATGCTGCTTTTATTTACCCCTTCATTACGATAAGGATTCCCAATGCTGACTTAAAACAGGGTGTGGAGGTACGTAGAACACACACACACACACACACACACACACATCACTGGACTAAATGAAGTTATTAACAGACGGGGCTAATGGACAATGTTAATGGGAAAATAAGGAAAAATGGAGGCCGTGATAACGACGGAGAGATATAGAGACAGGCAGACAGATAGATAGATAGATAGATGGATTCAGAAAGAGAGAGAGAGAGAGAGAGAGAGAGAGAAAAGACAGTATAAAGTATGCTGTTGTGTGTGGTGTGTTGTGATTTGGTGTAGTAGCGAAAGGCTTGGTGTGGTTGGGGATGGGGGTGTGGATATGGTGCGGTGTGTCTTGGTGTGGTTGATGTGGTGTGGTTTGGTTTGGTGTGGTGTTATGTGGCATGGGTGTGGGTGTGAATGTGGGTGTGACGTGGCTAGGGTGTGGGTGTGATTGTGGGTGTGATGTGGCGTTGGTGTTGGTGTGATGTAATGTGGTGTGCTGTGGCTTGGTATGGCTGTGGTGGGGTGTGGTATGGTGCAGTGTGGTTTAGTTATATGAGGGGTCGTCGTGGGTGTATGTGTATGTTTACATATGTGTGTACTTAAAAATTATTGTCTAGAATCTTTAACTTCAGCAAAATGCAATACCCATCCTTATTGTGCAATATAACCTGCAACATTAAAATCGTTCATGGATTAAAGGGACTAGTCTTAATGGCAAAAAACTGCACCATTCAGGCACTGGAAATATAAATATTTTCATTTTTTCGAATAATAATAATAGCATTATCTTTATTTTTCTATATCTATAACTCTACCCATATGTGTATCTGTTTCTCTCTACTGCATATGTATGTATGTATATGCATGCATGCCTGTCTGTATGTACGTATTTATGTATGCGCAGTATGTATGCATATATGTGTTTATAATATATATATATATATATATATATATATATATATATATATATATATATATATATATATATGTGTGTGTGTGTGTGTGTGTGTGTGTATCTTGCTGTTATTATAATAATTTAGGTAAAACTTTGCTTGAATCTAAATGGTACAAGTACGGCATCAGGGACATGTAGTAGAGTGGTTCGAAATAACACGTAGTAATGTTTGTATATATTAAGTACGATATAGCCCATTATTTTCTGGCTTTGTTTTCTATATGGATTTAAACTCTTCATTAACTACCATACTGCATGCTAAAGAATTGATGCATGTAGTATGTATATGGGTTTTGAAACTAAGCGGCGAGACTATGAGCATCTCACTAGTTTTTCGAAGCGAGCATTGAGATTGGGCGAGCGGTCTAGCTATCAAAACAACCTGACACATTTTTCAGTTTGTCATTCATATATATTTACACGGCTTCCTTCCCTAGAGGTCATCCATTTATTAGCGTGCACTTTATTTATTATCTAAAAAAATTATTCCCAACTCCCAACCAATCCAACCTTTACAGTTAGGGTTCGAATCCCGTTAGACATGGGAAATTCACAGTTTAGGACGGCGAATTTGTGTCCACAGGCTCTGGGTTTTCCGGGACCGCCTTTTACTGTGTCTTTCTTTTTGCCACGAGTGAAGTCATTTAGGAAGGGCATCGAATTTTCTCCCTTGCCTTTTCTTGGAGACTAGTTGTTACTTCTGGTCTGTTTCTGTTCCCAGCTTCGTTTATTCTTCCCTTTACCTATCAATCTCTCTTTTTAATAATCTGTTTTTATTTATCAATCTCTCTCTCTCTCTCTCTCTCTCTCTCTCTCTCTCTCTCTTCCTCGCAGGTTCTTGTCAGTCCATTATCTCTCTCCCCGCCTTCCTATCTTGTGCCTCGCTTTCTTTTCAGACTTCAGTTTCCTCTTATTTCTTCGAGCTGAGTAATTTCCCAAACTTTCGTGCCTTGTTACTTGGTTTTAGAATGAAAATACAAGAGCCGGGTTTTATTTCAAAGATGTTCGGCCTTTAGCGTTATATTCCTAGGGTACAACTGCGGACAGTGATATCTATCCACTCCGGAGTCGAACTATCATCAAACTGCTACACAGTCCACAGCTGTACATAGAACACTGATGCTACATTTGGGCCTTGTCAGTAGTACACGATGAGCTGATCAATTATCCATTTCTCAATTACCAAAAAAAATAAATAAATAAGTTAGCTGATGTTGTTGCCCAGCTGCAGTCCTTCCGACAGAGCATACCTGTTGACCACAGGTAAACAACCACCCCTAGTGGGTTGTCCCACAGGTTCCACATACCGCTGAAAATGTGTTTGCGTCTTTGTGTGTATTGTGTTGTGTGAGCCTATTCTACAAGAAGAGCACATGTCATCTTTGACTCTTCCCAACCCAAGTGTAAGCTGGCTACTGAGGAAGGCTGGGTGATGTCCTGATCTAAGCCTAGCTAGGTAGAATCCATCATCTCTTTTTAAAGACATCTCCAATGGGTGATGTCAGGAGGGAGGAGTGGAGTGTAAAAATGTTTTGATGGAGATGTTGTATTGTCCTGTGAACGAAGTGAGTATGTAGGTGTTTTTTCACTGCTAGTGTTGGAATTTCTTGGGGTGGGATGTTGTTGTATCGGGTTTGGTAATGTTTGCGTGGTGAGTCTGGGAATCCACCGCCTCTTGATGTCTGTACGTGGTCCTTAAAGATGAGGTCGGTGTCATGTTACTTCAAGAATCTTAGTGAAGAGTGTGTAGGTGGCATAAGTACAGTGTTGAGTGTCATAACAGAGAAGTAACTGCGTTCATGTTTGCTGATGATGACTACTATGTTGGTGGATATGGGTGGAGCGACTGTCAGCCTGTTGTTCTCGACTCAAGTCTACAGTGTGTTAATGTAGTCCTGTTGCAGAGTGCAGGCTTTATCTGCCATGCTGTGTGTGGTTGTCATGGTGATGTCATCTACATATGAAGCAATGTTTGAGGAAGGCTGGTATGTGTGAATATCAGAATGTCAGGCATGTATATGTTGAAAAGTGTAGGTGAGAGAACGGAGCTCTGTGGAACTCCGTTAGTGAAATTTCAAGTCTGTGATGTCTTCCGCCCCTGGGGAGGGAGGGAGGGAGGAAGAATGCTTCCCCTGTATCCCTGATCGTCGTAAGAGACGACTAAAAGGGGCCTTTTTGTCTCCAGTCTTTCTCTCCTTACCGACCTCTTCTTCTCTTCTGTCCTGCTTCCCTTCTTGATATTTCCGTGTTTGTTTCCCGCCTTTATTTTCCCTCCTCTCCTGTCAGATTAGACACTTGGTTTCATGGCATGAGTAGTGTAAGGACTTTCCATTGATGTAGATCTTTCCTACCTTCCTTGGCCAAGCCTTTCACCCAAATGATCACTCAAACCACTTCATCGCCAAGCCACTTAACGTCAACCAGCCTCATTGCCAAGTAACTTTATCATCGTCACTTTATCACTAAGTCACTTCAGTGCCACGACCACTTCTACGCCAAGACCACTTCTACGCCAAGACCACTTCTACGCCAAGACCACTTCTACGTCAAGATCATTTCTACACCAAGACCACTTCTACATTGCCTTCCCCGTTTCTGTCTTGTCTCTGTATTTGCTTTGAATGAGTGCAAAATGGTCTTTGATTGCCGATGCTAGGAATCCATTATTCACTTCAGTTCGTGATGACCTGCCTTGGAATGTAACACGTGCTTGGTAAGCCAGTGTTTGGTGTTTTCTTCATATTCGTGCTGTAAATATTGATTAGTTTGCGTCCGAGGACGGCAACAAGGCTTGATAAATGTATTTGCTGCGAGATGTGTGCACTGTATGGGTCTAGCAAGTTGATGCCATCGGGTGCTTGTGTATACTCTGTCTTCCGATTGCAATATGCTTAATCTCTTTAGCTTAGTATTTAAGGTGGATAGACGGCAGTTTTATGTCGTTAGAGTGAAAAAAGAATTCATAGTAGTAACCGTAGAGCTAGATCAAGTAATATATTCTACATCTTTGGTGCATTTTGCTTTACGAAGAGCAATATTTTATTGAAAGAAATTACGGCTTTGTAGTATGACTTACCTGTGCATTGTTCTGATACTATTACATACCCGTCAGTTCACGAATATAAACCCTTGCATCCAGGTGACTCCATTTTTAGTAGAAGTTTGCTATTTCTGGAGTTTTTTTAACACTTAAGAAACGCCTCCCATACTGAATGGACTTATAAAGGCTAGAACTAACCCTTCCGACTGGAGAAGTTTATGCAAAACTGAATTATATCGTCAGGAAAAGCATGATGAGAAAAAAAAAATCCGCAGGTTTAGTGTGATCATTATTTCTTGATCTCACTCATCTTCGTGATGTTGGAGAGCGGAGAGAGATTCCTTCTTGCGGTGGCACTGATGGAAATGGGCGGTTCTGCTACCTGAGCATACAAACATTCCTCAGTTACATTTCTATCCTCCAAAAGTTGAATGGTGGACTGCAGGAGGAGGGCAACGTAAGCCTGCAGTCCACTTAGTTCACATTTCAACTGAACCTTGGACCACAAAAACACCAAGACATTCACGTACTATGCTCTGTTCACTTTACCTTAGCCAAAAACTGCCATCCCTCCATCTTGAGCGCTGAGTTATAAAATTAGATTGACCAAAATGATGCTAGTCACGAAAAGGTGTTACAAAAGGACGTAGAGCCACAGTATTGTCTGTTTCTGCCACTGAGACACGGGAAATAAGCCACAAAAGGACGAAAACCTGAGCCAGATTAAAGTGAATGAACCAGAGTAACTATTGGCGTGGACACAGTGGTATGCAGCTGTGTACGGAAATATCAGGTGGTACGCAAACTCAAAAAGCTGGGAACCATTTCATTACACAGATTTCGAAAGTTCCATACAGATTCGGCATTTAGCTTAATTCTGAGCTATAGTTTATGTATCGTAATTGCAGTGTGTGGGGGAAGGGGTGCTCTTCATACAATAGCCCATAGGTTACGCTATTAATACAGGTGAGACCGGGGTGGAGGGTAGCTATTCCCTTGAGAATATTGACTGCAAAGGGCGGGGAGTCAGTGTGTAGGTGGCGGTAGCTGTGGTGGTGGTTTTGTAGCGGTGGTGGTGATTTTGTAGTGGTAATGATGGTAGTGGTATTGTTTCCTTAGTAAAGATGGCATCTTCATGTGAAGGAAAGTCACCTGAAGGTAGTAAAAATAAAGTATAATGATGATACTGGAAATGACTAGAATCCAATTGACAGGAAAAGTAAAAATTAAACAAATAAATAAATCCCGTTTACCCTGCCGTCTATTTTCCCACGTTCAGCCTGAAGATGCCATAATTTGCTTTATGAGTGTTGCCGTTTGACGATCTTTCTCGACTTAAGGAGAGGCCTTTTATGTTGAAGGGAACAATGAAGCTTCTGTTTATGCATTTATACAGTTCCACACACAATATGCTTCGTTCATTTTGATTTTGCGTAATACTCTCATCACTCCATCCTGAACGCTAAAATGTAGATTATGGTGCTAGTCACAAAAGAGTGCTACAGAAAGAATGTACAGCTGTAGTCCTATTTTATTCTGTTGTTCTAACAAGAACTAAGCACCAAATTATGATGCTAGTCACGAAGATGTATTAGGAAAAGGAAGTAAATTATAACAGTCTTATGTCAGTATAATAAGCATTAGAATATGATGCTAGTCACGCAGAAATGCTATGGAAAGGATGTAGAGCCGTAGTATGGTATTATTCTGCCATGAAAACACACGCAGAAAAACTAGAGGACCGAGCTAGTCACGAAGAAGTGCTATGAAAAGGATGCAAACCATTACATCCTTATTCTGCCACTGAGATAAGTAATATAACCTGAAAAAGGATGAAAACATCTGCCAAGTTAAGGTGAACGAACTATATTCACCAAATTCAGTAACCCAGTCCCTTCCCCCATTCCTCTGCCTAATAAGTTTTTCATGGCTCATTATCTCTCTGCCGCAAAAGAATAAGCTAAAAAATACGTCACACGACCGATGTCAATAAGAGAGTTTCTAGCACAGGCTTAATAGTTCGTTCCCTAAGTCCCAGCAATCCTTCTACGTTCCACACACCCTCACATATTACCACTTCGGCACTAATAACTCTTCTTCCATGTTGCATAGTGTATATTTTGGGGCGGTCTCGTTCAGGACGAGTGTGTCACGCGGGCAAAGGAAGTAAGTCACTTATCAATGGGGAAAGTTTAGATATGACTTACAAAATTAAAGTCTTAAATTTTTACTTTATTCTGGCTTACGTCACAAATCTCAGAAAACGAGAGATTAATAAAATTTCTCTTCAGACAGTACTCAGCTGGGAATAACCGCTCACGAATGTTGAATACTGTCGGCCTGTAAGAGAAAAAATGAATGTTGCCCCCTGACAATTAATAGCTTTAACCTGGAACTTCGAAATACTAAACCAGATTCTTGTTTTCGTCTTTACTAGCTTGGGCAACAGTTTTATTATGAATTAATATGAAATGACTGGTTTAGTCGTGATTAATATCAAGGAAAGTTGCACAAGCTGGAAGCAAAGAAAATTAAGAACAATATGGAGAAAATGAAACACGTTTCTACCTTTAGTCAAGCTCAGAAAAGCTGTGAATTTATTAAGTACTGTTAAGAAGCTGGATTTGGTAGTTAGGTAGTCCGGAAGTATCCAGATGTTTCTTGTAATTCCGTACATCCGTTACGAGTGAGTTGCCAGTTAGACTGGTAATGTGAGCGTAGTTATTTCATAAGTTGTACATCTATTCTTCTGAGGGACCGGTTCATCGATGCTCTTGACAGTGCAGAGTTGAAAGTGCAAGTGAAGCAGGCATAACCCAGAAGCATGCAAAAAACACAAGCCAGGGCTCTAGAATTTGAGTCCTACGTCAGGTCCAGTACATCCACTTTTCAGGCCGGTTGTAGTGCAGAATTCAAGGCAAGAATGGCGCAGGTACATGATGCAGAAAAATTTGAGGGAAGTTTCTTGTACTGTGAAAAACCAGGGCATAGGAAAGAGGACTGTTACTAGCAGAAGAGGGAACAGGAGAAGATCAGAGGAAGATGCTGGTATTGTGAAAAGTCAGGACATCGGAAAGTGGACTGCTACAAGTGAAAGAGAGACCAGGAGATCAGAGGAGGTTGCTGGTTATGTGAGAAGCCAGGACACAAGAAAGTGGATTGTTACAAATGGATGAAGGAACAAGAATGGAATAGTGTAAGGAAACCCACGATTGCGACAAACGGGTGTTGGACATGTGGTGAGGTGGGACACCAGCTATGAGTGTCCAAATGAGTATGACGTGGGTAAATTAGCGAAGGCTGGTGACAGGAGGCAACAACCAGCCAGTTTTTCCCAAGAAGCCCCACCACTGAGGAAATGCAAGAGAAACTTGATAAATAGTATGTGAGAAGATGGAAGAACAGATGGCAAGCAGTGTTGCAGGAATGGGATTTTTGGCAAGAAATGCAACCATACTGCTGTGACAGGGTCAGTGTCAGATGAAGAAGACCTGAAGAGGATGTAGATAGAGAATGCAGATTTACAACCAGTGCTAGAGTGGCTACAGCAGAGTACAGTAAGACCATCTTTGGAAAAAGTTTCTAGGTTTAGCCCTGCAACTAAGAACTACTGGAGTCAATGGGACCTTCTTCATTTGAACAACGGACAACTGAAGATTCAGTGGGAGACACCCATTGGCCTCAGCAAGTATTGGCAACTAGTGGTTCTGGAGAAAATGAGGTCTGAGATCTTGGATAAGTCTCATTACCAGATCACTAGTGGGTACCTGGGAGTGAAGAAAACTTTAAGTCGGCTGCAACAGAGGTTCTACTGGACTGGCATGCATCAGGACGTCGATGAGTGGTGTTGGGCCTGTGATGAATGTTCTGACAAGAAGAGACCTAATAAACGTGGTTGCGCCCCTCTCCAGCTGTACCAAGTGGGTGCACCAATGGAAAGAGTCGCGGGGGACATTGCTGGACCTGTGCCACTCACTAAAAGAGGAAACCGGTACATGTGTGTCGCCATGGACTATTTCACGAAGTGGCCAAAAGCCTATGCCATCCCCAATCAAGAGGCTACGACTGTTGCTCAGGTGTTGGTTGACCTTTTTTTTTTTTTTTTTTTTTTGTCTTTTTGGGATGCCATGAGAGCTACATTCAGACCAGGGTAGAGACTTCGACTCTGCTGTGTTCCGTGAATGCTGCATGTTACTGGGGATCAAGAAGACCAGGACGACCCACTAGGGCCACGGTTAGATGAGATGGTGGAGAAATTCAACTGAACCCTGGGACAAGAACTGGCGAAGTACTGTGTAAAGGGACAAACGGCATGGGACCAGAAATTACCTGTGTTGTTGATGGCATATCGGTCTGCATCCAGTGAGTCTACCAGCTACACCCCTGCAAAACTGATGTTGGGCTATGAGTTATGTTTACCTGTTGCCTTGTTAATGAGAAGACCACAGGGTGAAGAGCTGCCTACAGACACCACCGGCTATGCGAATCATCTTCATGAAAGGCTGGGTGAGTTACCTCATCAAGTGCGAGGAGCCCCAGTGTTTTCAGGAATGGTGATGAAGTGCAAGTATGATGCCAAGACAAGTGAGGTGAGCTTCAAGGATGGTGACAGAGTTTGGTTATACAATCCTTAGGGGAAGAAGGGACAGTCACCAAAGCTGCAGAGACTGTGGGCCGAGCCTTATGCTGTGTTGGACCGCCTATCAGATGTAACATATCGGATTCGGGGAAGCAGGAAGTCTCGTCCAAAAGTGGTACATGTGAATCATCTATGGCAGTACCTTGGGCCAAGACAGTACAGCTGGGACGTCTCCGAGGAATCGTGCTCTCCTGCAGCTGAGGATGTTGAGGAGGACCAAGGAGCTGAAGTGCAAGAAGATGGTGACAGTTTCCCAAGAGAAAAAGTGCATCAGGGAGAGAACCAAGACTATCCAGGGAGAGTGGACTGTGCGGAGGAGCAAGGACGTCATAGGAAGGCTGCCTCTTGGAAGAACACCTCACTGGGCAAAGTCCTTCCTATCCTGAACTGCTGCTGTTGGAGCATGTGGCAGTGTGGGACGGGGACGTAACAGTACAAACAGAATGAATGCTTACATTATAACGAAACTTAAAAAGTAAATTCACTCACTCAAGCAATCAAGCTAACTAACATTCTTAAACCTCGAAAACAGAAAGGAAATACTGTTAAGAATCTGGATTGCTAGTTAGACTGTAATGGAGAAGTCCCAGTTTTTCTCGTAGTTCCGTTGTGTCACTGTTGCCAGGTAGCCTGCTGTTTGTGAGCGTAGTTATTTTGTAAGTTATGCATTAATTTTTTGTGCTCTTTTTCTCTACAATGTTTTATTAATGAGATTGTTCATTTAATCATGTAATTCCTATCTCAGTTTCTATTCTAAAGAACTTAGTGTTATGCAGTATAAGATAACTCTTGCATGTTTTGGATGTCTCTTATTTGGTAACTGTAGGTGCTACACTATACTAGTAGCCTCGAGAGTAATGTAAGGCTATATAAGAATGGGGAAGGGACTAGAGCAGTTTCAGTCAGCTTTCAGTTGAGTTTGAGTGTAGTTCAGTGTCAATGAAGTTTGTATATCTTCGGTACTCGTGAAAATAGTAAAGTGTTGTTGGCAGTCATTATGTGTAATTGCAGTTAGTGAAGATTGTATAGCTACGGTATTTGTGAAAACAGTGAAGTGAAGTTGGCAAGCATTAAGTGTAATTATTTGGAAAATAAAGACGGTGAACTTTAGAAGCCAGCGTTTATTCACCACGTCTGAGCTGATCTTGTGTACACCGTAAGGCTACCTCTAGGGAGAACAACTCACTGGGCAACGTCCTTCCTATACAGAACTACTGTTGTTGAAGCCTGTGGCAGTGTGCGACGGGAATGTAACAATATTGATTGTAGTCTCGGGGCTGCCGGCCGAAGTGATATGGAGTCGCAGAGCTGCAAAAGGCAGGGTTATCTGGCCTCTAAGACACATCAAAACACGAGGGTAGTCTTCGGTGATAACTGCTCCTACACTGCCTTATCGCTATATCTATCTTTCTAAGCTGCTCATCACCAACTGAACTGTGTGTTTCCCAAGCGACACAATGCATGTTCACAGGAAAAGGGCATGGCTTTCCTTTTCAACCGTTACAGAGACGGGCGAACGAATCATATATATATACATCTACTTCGCTCAGCGATACGCCAGTGTTTGTGTGTATAAACAATCACTCCTGAAGCAATGGCAAATGTGCGTTGGTTTTCTTTGTGGAGGTATTTTTATGATATGTCGAGGTGTGTTGCAGAAGATTAGTAAAGTCTGCTTAAACGAAATTCATCAAACTGTTCCCTGCCTCACTCTAGGATTCAACGTGCGCCATTTCACATAATAAATGACATCTCTAACAATTTGGCCACCACCTACCTGCACCATTGTCCCTCTCGCAGTGCCAGCAATGTACTCACCCCATCACTGTTATTTATCCACACGTTCGCACCTCACCCAGCTCTACTCAACATCATTCTCTTGTTTCCAGATTTTTTCCTCCCTAATAGCCCATATCTCACCTTCGTGTAACACTGTTGTCCAAAGTTCTCGTTAAATGTTCCCAACTTCTCTCCCCCTGCTGAACTTGTATCCCTTCCTCCCTGCACACTTTGCTACTGTTTAATCTATACTTTCGTGCCTCCAACAAGCGTGCGCTTCACTACGCACATTTTTCCCTGTGTGCCTGTTACTGATGAACTGATAGATTGACAATTAGCTTAGTAGTATTAGTATTAGTACTAATAGTAGTAGTAGTTATTGTTGTTGTTGGTGCTGTTGTTGTAGCTGCAACCCTAGATTTATCTGAACATCAACACGGGGGGCTACAGGCCGAAGGTGATCTTCCGCAGTCCACCATCCTCCTTCTGGGGGATAGGGGGGTTACTGAGGGACGTTCCAACGCCCGATCATATTGGTGTCACCACGTGAAGGCATCCCTATCCAACAAATGCATACCAGTACTTTTCTGCATCTTGTAAACGTCCATTTATAATTACCACTTGCTTAGAAAGCAGGGCATGATCTTGGTATTGTGTGCTCGCGCGCGCGTGTGGTGTGTGTGTGTGTGTGTGTGTGTGTGTGTGTGTGTGTGTGTGTGTGTGTGTGTGTGTGTGTGTGTGTGTGTGTCTGTGTGTGTTTGTTGCAAAATGCACGGAAAATGCACTCCTGTCATATCCTGTTTTATCCCCTCATCCTCTGTCCTCCCTACATCCTCCCTAGTCTCACCCCCATTCTACCCCACTTCTCTCTCTCCACCCTCGTGTCCCACCCACTCCCTTTCCCTCCCCCTTTTTTTTCCCACCCCCTTCCTTTCCCACCCATCATCCAACATTAAGTCACTCTCAAAATTATTAAAATCGCCTAGAGACAAGAGGAGAAAGTAATGTACCAGCTCGAACTAGCTTTCTTTTTCCCCTCATCTGTCCATCTCTCTCTCTCTCTCTCGCTCTCAAACCCCTTCTCAAAACCCACTCCTACCTTCAGAACCCTCACAACCCTCCGTCAACTCTCAAAACCCCTGCAAAACCACCCTAACCCCCCAAATCCCGCAACACCGTCTCCCCCAGGACCCAAATCCCTTACTGACTTGCACCCGCACGTCCCTCGCTCCTCTCCTCCTCTCTCATGACTCCGCCAAGACATGAACAATCTGTCTCCCTTTCAGCTTCCCGTCAGACACCCCTCCTACCCCAGCCCCCATCCCAACCCTCACCCCATCCTCCCTTCGCTCCTTATCCCCACCCCAGGCCACCAACCCCCGGCCCACCCCACCCCATCCATGATAAAGATGGTGTCTGGATATGCAAATGAGGCAGGAAGATATATGGAGGGTGGAGGAAAAGGAAAAAAGGTGGTGAGACGAACAAGGAGAGTGGAGACATGAGCCCCATCCCTAACAAATGATAGATCGAACACTGGTATAGATAGATAGAGAGAATGGGGGGAACAGATAGATATATGGAGACAGAAGGGTAGACAGATTCATTGAGAAAATAACAAGATAGATGCGTGTTTGTGTGATTATACATGTATGTCCAGTATACACTGTACATACTATATATATATATATATATATATATATATATATATATATATATATATATATATATATATATATATATATATATATATATATAGATATATAGATATATTGATATATTGATATATTTATATATATATTTGTGTGTGTGTGTGTGTGTGTGTGTGTGTGTGTGTGTGTGTGTGTGTGTGTGTGTGTGTGTGTGTGTGTGGACAAGTACCAGCCAAGAGGGTGGAAACATATGCTAACATATAATAGGACAAACTACCAGCATCAGCTTAAAATGACCACGAAGGCTTGAGTTTCAAAGGCATGATTCAAGGTGTCTCCCAACCCTTTTGCAAGATGGATACAGTCTTCTGGAGGCAGCAAGTTTAATAAATTTTAATACGTTTCTGGTTCAGTGGGAAGAAGTGCTTGGATTGCTTTCTTAATCTGAATAATATCGCCCAGTAGCAGCAAGAGCCAAATAACATTTTTCATTAAATTCATTGCTACTTATGAACGCTCTTAACCTAAATAAAATTGTCTGTCAGGTGCAACATGAATTAAATGGGTAATATTTATTGTAGTCTTTATTGATCCCATCGCTAAAAGAAGTCTCCCAAGTTTAATAAAATCTTGTGGCGGCAGCAGCAGGGCTTAGAATGAAGGGGTTATATACAGCCTTCACCAAACCCTTCACTACTAGTCTGACTCTCCTAAGTTGAATAAAATCTTTGGGTAGCATCATAAAGAGATTAAATGAGAGAAAAGAGGCCAAACCGTATGTAATAAATCTTCCTTGGCTGTATAGGGTTGGCACTAATGGATATAAAGTGCTTTGTCCTAAGAGCACTTTATTTCTTTACTCATTATCTGTAGAGGCTTTATTTTTTGTCAGAATGCTCATCCTGATTCACTCCCCGTAACCTTTTCATTTCGCTGACGCATTTCTCACATTATTGCTATCTCCTGACGATTTTACTCACGTTAAGATGGGCTTTCGAACTGAAGGGACTACTTGTAGCCTTCATTGTTCCCTTCCCTGCTAAAAATAGATCCTGATTTCAGAGCAGTCATTGGAATTTAACACCAATAAAATGTTTCAAGATGTACTTGAACTAGATGGCCTTACCTTCTCATGGTGGTAACGTCCCTAGTATTTTTCTCAGCTTTGGTCCGACAATTTTATCCAACCACCAAGTGAAGCCGTCCCTCTCCAACAACTTGAATGGATTAATAGTACTAATAGGTGAAAATACTAATGCATCTTTATGGTCTTCCTAGAGTTTTTCATCGTCTGCTATTTTGTTTTCTTGAAATCTCGACCCAAGAACATGTTTAAGTCCTTTTATTCTAGCCGACGCCAGACTTTAATTACCTCAGCGACTTCAAAAAGGGCAGTTTGTATCTTAATGTTACTGGAACTTGAAGCCTTTATTAAGCTTGAGATAGCACCTTGGTAGCGAATTATGTTGAACCACTCCAGATCAAAACACCCCTTCAAAGCTGAGTATATCCGAGTGAAGCTAGCACGAATAAAATAAAACGCAAGAAAGGAGTTAGTTTATTTTGTGGGCGTCTCTTTACATCATTGACGTATTTTCGATTACTTTCTTGCAACTACGAGATGGTTTAACTCAGAGTAGACTTTTTTTCATGGGTTAATGGTGGGCGTATCCAGCACTAACCAGCTTCAAAAGTCTCTCCAAAATCAAGGCACTTTGTTTGGACTTACAGAGAATGAAAAAAAAAATACATGATTGTGTTGGAGTTACTCGCTTCACGACAATAACACTATGATTATTAAATTCTTTTCATTATTACTGTTCAGCTTACTAAGAGCTTCTAGTATACGTGAGTCAGCGCAGGGGAAATCAGACCCATGCATCTTCAAATATCTCCAGGAGTGTAACTTGGAGATAGCAAGAATATAGGGGTTGGCCTCCTCTTTTGTCTTGCAGTCTTTCTTAAATCTGTCCATTTCGCCTCTCTTTAAACCCTGTATGACTCTCTCTCTCTCTCTCTCTCTCTCTCTCTCTTTTTCTCTACCAGTATTTCCTCCTCCTCCTCCTCCTCCTCCTCCTCTTCCTCTTCACCTTCAAAGCTTCAGCCCTAATTTTCCACATGGTCTGACATCTTTTGCTTCCTCATATTCCTCATTCCCCGTCAGTCTCCCTCCCTCCCATTTTCTTTTTTTCTTTTCTATCTTCTTTTTTCTTTTATTTATTTATTTACTTCTTTATTCAATGGCAGATGGGCGCATACCATCCACGCACTCGATTTAGTATAGATGATTCCACATATAGTAGAGTGATTTGCCTCATAGAGTCGTATAACACAGGAAATTATACCTTTTTTACTTTAACTTGGCCTAAAATTGCCATCTCTCCATCTTGAATGCCAAGTTGTAATAATAGATGAACACTAGAATATGGCGCTAAAAGTGAAGAAATGCTATGGCATGGATGTAGAGTCATAGTATTGCATTTTTCAACCATTGACGTTTGTGTAATAAGCTGCAAAAGGACGAAAATCTGGGCCAAGTTAAGAAGAAAGAACTATAGTCAATATATTTCGTGGAAAGACATGGCCATTAATGAGCGCCTTGTGTTCTAGTTAGTTAAGGCGTTCCAGTCACATTTCGCCCATAAGATTTGGTTGGAATTTACTGCTCAGATAAGGTCAATCAAGGGGAAAATGCCTGGTCACTCTCACCTTATCTGGACTGAGTAGTAAGTAGCCTAACCCCAGACTATCACTCACTCACCGGGGAAGGAGAGAATGAAGCAATAATCAAGCGTAATCAACAGCATCCTTTTCTTTATTTGGATCTGACTTTTCCTTTGACTTCTAAGCAATTTTCAGGATGAACAAGTTTCCCTCACACTTAGCTGTTATGGAAGATCGTATTTGTTAGTGTTTTGTCCTTTTAATATTCACTCTATTTATGAAGTGCCTGTTTGCTGAATAAGTAAGGGAAAGCGTTCATGCAAGCAATTTTACACCATCAACTCAGAAGACTATAAGCATGGACCCGTATTCGCTTTTATTCACGCTCACATTTATACACAAAAAAGCAAAAATCTTAATAGAAAGGGACTGTTAAAACTGCGAAACAAGACACCTGCAGCATATGTAAACACGACAGAATTTGGGTTTATGGGAGGTTCAGAATTCTATACCCATTACATTGCACACGGTATTCACAAAACGTTTATGGCTGGTGGAATGTTGTAATGGGTAAAAAAATATATATATATCTGAATCTCTGGTAAATAGATGGGATGGAAGATGACCTCTGGTGGTGTAGGTTGAGATGGGTTGATTTGCTAAAGAGAGAGAGAAAGGCAGGCCAGACAGATAGACAGACAGACAGAGACAGGTAGAGAGAGAGAGAGAGAAAGAGATAGATAGAGAGAGAGAGAGAGAGAGAGAGAGAGAGAGAGAGACGGGGAAGGGGAGACGGAGAAGTCATTTATCAGCGTTTTCCTTCCCATAACCCATATTTCTGAAGTCTTTCCTCAAAATCAGTAAAAAAAAAAAAAAATCCAATTAGCAGAATCTCCCAGGCATTTAACAGTCTTTCCCTACCAATTAGCAGCTTTTTGTCTATTATTATCAAGTTTTTCCCTCCCATCTAAGCCTTTTTCCTACCAAGCAGCTTCTGTGGTACCCAGTAATTGCTTTTTTCATACCATTCAGCAGTTTTACCCCCTACCATTTACCTCTTTTCCTTCCATGTACCTCTTTTCCTACCATTTACCCCTTCTCCTACCATTTACTGTACTTCTTTTCCCACCATTTACTAGTTTTCATCCTTCCATTTACCAGCTTTTTCCCCTACCATTTACCTCCTTCATTCGTACAGTGTTCACTTCAAAGGGCCACTAGTTCATTCGTTCATACGTGAGTTTTTTCTACCCAAATTCTCCAACCACCTTTCTTTCACCACTTAGAACCTCAACTTTATCCATTCTCTCTCTCTCTCTCTCTCTCTCTCTCTCTCTCTCTCTCTCTCTCTCTTTACCCCCACCGTTTCTGGCGCCTCTCCAAAGCCATTAACCAGGAGGCCAGAAAACCCAATTTTTGCAAGGCTCTGGATGCATTTTGTGATCAGACACCGAAATTCATACTCAGGAAGACCAGGATCTGACAGAAGGGGCGAATTCGGGGAGAAGGGGGGAGGGAAAAGGTTAGAGGAGGGGTGTTTGGGGAGGAAAGAGGGGATACGAAGGGGAAAATGGGGAGTGTAAAGGGGTAGGGGGTGGGAGACGAAGGGAGAGAGGAGAAAAAGATAGGGATTATGAGATAGGGAGGAGTAAGATGTGGGAAGGGGTGGGATGTGGGAGAGGGAAGGAGAGAGAGGAAAGGATAGAGAAGGAGAGATAGGGAGTTGGGGAAGGTAGGGCTCTAGAAACAGGGGATAAGAAAGACAGGCAAACGATGAAGGAAAGGGGAAATGGGGATGGGGAGGAATGGGTTGGAGGAGTTACAGGTGTGAGAAAGGGGTCATGGTGGGGGGTAACAGGGGATTCATAGGGAGAGGAGGAACAGGGAAGGGGAAGAAGAATTGGAGGAGGTGATAGGGCAAGAGTCAGGAGATGGCAGGGAGAGGTAGAGGGAACGGAGAAAGGAGAGGAAGGGATGGTTTAGAATGAAGTGGGGTTAGGGGAGAGAGAGACAGGAAGTGTGCACTCAGGAGGAGATGATGGGGTGAATCTGGGTAAGAAGAGGGAAGGGGCTGTAAGGCCAAGGGAAGGAGAGGGAAGGGAGGGAGTAGGAGTAGAAAAAAGGAGGACGGGGAGTTAGAGGAGGGGTGAGGGGTCATGAAGGCGTCAGGTGTATGAAATACTGAGGCTAAAGGAGTGTCCCCTGACGTTGAAGGGGCACTCACCTCACACCGTCGCTAGTGGGGGCTAGAAACATATATATATATATATATATATATATATATATATATATATATATATATATATATATACGGAGGGGAGGAGGCTGAGTCCAGGCCTATGTATAAGATAATTATGTATATTGTGTAGATCACTGAAAGTTTGTTTACCTGTAGGATGTTTTTGAAATTATCTCCGTAGCTTACCTGGGCATCCGGTACGAATATGAATGTGCTGTTATCTGACATGGGGTAATCAGCTCTCGAATATATCTAGTTGCATCCAGATTACTTTATAAATAAGTTAACTTTATCTCCGTTATCGTAATACAGTTACTTTGCAGCTACTCTTGTCATCCAGTGTATAGACTCTTTATTTTTTTTCGCTAATCGAAACTCAGGCATATTATTACACATAATTACTTCGCATGCATATGCTTGTAAACTTAAGATTCTTTTATTTTTTCTTCCAATGCTTATTCAATTCCTTTTAATTAGGCACTAGTTTAGCATTAGGTTATGTTGAGTTAATCTGTTGTTTAAGGTGAGAGTTGATTTACTACCACGAGACTACCAGTGTTTCCAGTTGTCAGCAGCACCTGTACCAAACTGGGGTGAGCAAAATATACTAGCTTCGGACTGAGGCCAAATTAAAAAATAAAATTACCAAAGTGTTGCTGGGGCTGGAGAGTGTAGGCGGGAGCTGTGCGTCTCTGCCCCCCCTACAAGTGGCCTCACTGGACGCGGGTGGGTGCAGGTGAGAATTTTTGAGTTAAAGTTTCGTATTCAAGTAGGGTAAGGAAGCTTGCTAACACCTTTTCCTTAACGATTTATTTTGCATGTTCCTCCTTACCAGTCTCTTGTATCATATTTATTCGTTTGTATTAGCGACATAGACTGCATAAAAAACTTAAATGCAAATACTAAAACGGTACACATTCAGGAATAAACTGGTTAAGGAAAAAATGCTAGGGAGCTTCCACATCCTACGAAAATACCGGTCAAAGTGATGCAGAACTTCCGCCTCAACTGCCCGCCCCAGCAAGCATTTGGTGCAGACGCGACATTTGACGACGAAAGACCACATCTAGGTATCAAGGGGAAGGTACTCATTCCCATATTTGAAGAGGGTTTCTAAAAACTGATTTCGGTCTGTAGATGAGGAGACGACGTTCCAAAAATGAATATACTGTCTGGTGGTAGCAAGAGATAAGTTGTTGCAATTTGTTCCGTGTCAGAGGGCCAAATGATTTGATGGGTAAAAACAAGACAATATTCTAATCTACAGGGAAGAGTGAAAAATAAAGCGACTCCGACTAAAGAATATTATAACATTACCACGACTGAGGCATTAACTTCATAATGATAATTAATAATTCCCTCATACAATTCAGTTCAGCGATTTTTTTTATTTTTAGGCTACATGTAACTCTCCAGTCTGACAATTTACTCAACTCAGGAGAGGCTTTCTGAACTAGAGAGGTTAAATTCAGTCTTCGTTAACCTCGTGACAGCAAAAGATCTCCCTAAAGTAAGTGAAAATGTCTGGAAGTAGCAAGAAAAAAATTAACAACACAACGTCGGACTGAAGGGGTTAATGTTCACTCTAAGTTGTTCAAGTATAAACAAGCCATCCTACACCTAACGAATTGATAACCTAAAGTAACATAAACATAACTTAGACACAGTTATACACAACTTATGTACAATTTATACACAACTTTTTCATAACTTATACACAAGGAGAGCTCAAGAAAGTTTATGAATAAGGCCCCTGGCGCTCCGGATAAACACCTCCCTAGTAGCACCGTCCGGCCGTGAAGAGATTGCTGCTCCCGTGGCCTACCTTAATTGCCTGAGCATCTCCAGGCAACAACCTGGATCTTATCCCACACCATCATCACCATAAACACCCTTCCACACCCTGCCTCTAACATCTCACGTCACAAACATCACACTCTGCCACCTCTCCCTTGTCGATAGCACATTATTTTTATGCTAAGATTACTTCTCCAGATTTTTTTTCCCTCAAGATAATACTCCAGAAAGTAAGTAAACATCTCTTATATCTTGCGTATATCTTACTTCTTGTGGTCCCAATTTCCTCATAAGAATGTAAGTGATTAGCATCATTTTGTGTTTAAGTGGGGTCTCTGTGGAATTACGATGGCCCCGTAGTAGCAACTTCGTTTCATAGCTTGTGTGTGGCCCGAATCAAGCGATCAAATTCCAGGCCTCGGTGGACATTCAAAGTGGGTGCTGGCATCATGTGCACTTAGATACATGTATATTTCCCCACCCTAGAACATAACCAGACTCTGACGTACACAACCACACGTATCACATCACTTCAGCTTTCGTATACTTCTCAAACACCTGTTCCCCACTCACACTTAGTCACATACATTACTCTCACAACAAACAGCCTTTCCTCATTCATATTTAGTCAGTACGGGGTCAGGTTGCTTCCGACTGTCAAATCCAGCAGTTAACCACATACAGACTACTGAATTATAAGAAATATCTGTAAATTGTGGCACCTTAAAGTTTCCAAGAAAGAGTGATAGGTCATAAAAGTGGTGGCAGAGCTAGGAGGTGACTGACATGAGCTGCTGACATTCACGAGGGGGTACTAAATACAAGACAGGAGAAACCGAAGTCATTTGGATCTGTGTTATGATACCAGGCACTTCAGTGTTTAGTGTAGTTCAATTTTGAGGTTTTGGGTAGGTGTATAATTGAATATATAATCATAAACAAGCTATCCTACACTCAGTCTGTGTTATAGAAGGTTTATAAATCCGGTTTTTGGAAGACGTGTAGAAAGAAACAGCAGTCGTCTGGTTTACAGCTCACTCAGAGACACACATGGCTCTTGATACCAGGCAAGATAGGCTGACTTGCCCTTTCCTCTCCAGCCCGACTCCAATATCCTGAGACTACTTGACTCCCTCTCCGCCTCTCCCACATATATCTCGAAACATCTTGACTCCTCCTAAAGTATATTGCCTCCCACATAAATCCTAAAGTCTGAACCATTTTGTCTCCTACATCTTGACTAACAAAACTACGCTGATTTAATCTTTTTCAGCCAGACTATGAAACCAATGAGTCTCAAACACACACACACACACACACACACACACACACACACACACACACACACACACACACACACACACACACACACACACACACACACACACACACACACACACACACACACACACACACACACACACACACACACACACACACACACACACACACACACACACACACACACACACACACACACACACACACACACACACACGAAAGAGAGAGAGAGAGAGAGAGAGAGAGAATATGTATCATCATTCCCGACCCGATCTTCATCACCCTGTCCACCCCTGTCCCAGGCACCATCACCCACAGGAACTCATCTGGCCAGGGGACGGCTACTCAGCAGGGGAAGGGGGTAGGCAGATAACTCTCCCATATGAAAATATTTAGGGGCTGTCCCCTGTACCGACACTATTTGATAAAGATTGATCAGCTTACGAGAACTGACAGTAGACACGAACATTTTCGGAGAAGATTGAATTGAATTTAACAATATATATATATATATATATATATATATATATATATATATATATATATATATATATATATATATATATATATATATGCTTTGGAGAAAGCATATGACAGGATGGATAGACAAGGATTGTGGAAAGTATTAAGAATATATGGAGTAGATGGGAAGTTGTTGAATGCTGTGAAGAGTATATATGAAGATGCTAAGGTTGCAGTGCGTGTGGATAGTGAACTGAGTGAGTTTTTCTATTTGAAGGTTGGATTGAAACAGGGATGTGTCATGTCTCCATGGTTGTTCAATCTGTATATGGATGGGGTTATAAAAGAGATACAAGGTAGGGCAGTGGATGTTGGAGTGGCCCTAATGAGAGAGGGCAGTGTTTGGAAACTCCCTGTACTGTTGTCTGCAGATGATACTGTGTTGTTAACTGAAGACGAAGGGGAGCTGCAAGGCTTGGTGCATGAGTTTGGGAGCGTTTGTAAGAAACGGAATTTAAAGATGAATGTAGGGAAGAGTAAAGTTATGGTCTTCGAGAAAGGTGAAGTCAGCGAATGTACAGTGAGGTTGGATGATGAGGAAATGGAAAATGTGAGTACGTTTAAGTACTTGGGTAGTGTGATGAGTAAGGATGGAAGTTTAGAGGGTGAAGTGCTTGAAAGAGTACAACAAGGAAGAAAGGCTGCTGGTTCCTTGAAGGCAGTGATAAGAAACAGGGAACTGAGGATGGAAGTGAAAAAGTTATTAAATGACAGTATTGTGATACCAGAAGTTATTACATGACAGTATTGTGATACCAACTCTAACGTATGGAAGCGAAGCTTGGACGTTGTTGGAGGGACACAAGTCAAGAATGAGAGCATTGGAACTGAGTTATTTGAGATGAGCCTGTGGAGTCACATGGAGAGACAGACTGACAAATGAGGATGTGAAGGAGCGTTAATTGTGATGTGGATGTGGATGTGATAGGAAGCATTAGGAGAAACACACTGAGATGGTTTGGCCATGTGGAGAGGATGGAGAGTGAGAGACTGACGAGGAGAGTGTATGTGAGTGAGGTGGAGGGGGAGAGAGGGAGGGGAAGGCCAAGGATGAGATGGAGGGATGGAGTGGAGAGGTATATGAGAGAGGGGAGATGTGAACTGGGAGCAGGACACTGAAATGGCTGGGGACAGGGTGACGTGGAGGCGATTTGTTTGTGGCCACCCCGTATAAGGGATTAAGGCGTCTGGCAATAGATAGATAGACAGGTTATACACAGCCCTTATTAACCTCCTCATTAAATCACCCTCTAAACTTGAATCAAATTGTCTGAGAGTAACAAGGATAATACAGACCAGACATCGTTCTTGTATTTTCAGTCTCAATGAATTCCACTCGTTATAAAATGAGTTAGAAAAATGTGAAGTCGTTGATTCCGTGCAGTAATTAACAATGCACACAGAAGGAACTGCGCTCAAGAACGGAGAAATTAGTCCAGCCATTATTCTTACTCATTTTTCTTACGACATTTTTACTGCGTTGTTGCTATGACTTGTATTTTGTTCTCGTTACTTGTAGATAGTTGTTCATTTTCTGGGAGGCTCTTCAAACCACAAGTTAGATTTAGTTTTCATTAATTCTTTTCACTGTAGGAGGCTCTTTCTAACCTTAATTTACTCGTGTGATGATGGTAAGAATAGGATGCAAGAGTCGTTGCTTCTGTGGAGTAATAAAAGCCAAAGTTTTTGCCCACGAATATGTCCGCCATCACTAAAAAGAAAAAAAAAATCAGTAAGCCTCTAGCAATCGGAGGCATATCATCGCGAGTTTGCCAAAAATCGAGGGGGGGAGATGTCTGAATTTTCACGAGTTTTTCTCACAGTCTTATCCCAGCCAATAAGGAGGTTAAGGAGGGAAAATGTACTAAATTAGGACTGGAAGACGGAAATCAATCAATAAGAAGATAATGGAAGAACAGGAGGATGAAAAATGAGCGATGAGAATGTATATGAGTAAATCAGAGAAAATATTAGGTAAGTGAAAAAAAAGGTGGTTAAAGGTAAATATGGAAGTAAAAATACGATGGAAACTAAAACTTAAAAGAAAATATATTTCAAAGCGACAGGCAATCAGCAGGAGAAATACCCCAAGGAGGAAGTTAAAGCAAGTCATCAGGAAGGAAGGCAGGGAAGGGAAAGGTAATAACAAATAAAAACTGGAACATGGATATGGTTAAATGAATATACGCTGGAAAGTGAAAGTAAAACTAAGAAATTCATGATAAAAATGTACCAAACCAGTAAGAAATTGAAGGCAAAGAGATTAAAGTAACTGGGAAATCGTCAGTAGGTTTTTTTTTTTTTTTCATGCACGAAAGAAGGAACCAAAGGCCAGAAACCCTCAAGATTCCTCCCTCCAAGAAAAAACATAAACAAAATAACAGAGCCAGATTCAAGATACCTTCATTTTGAGGTGTCTGGACACACTGCGTATGAAAGACTGGATGTGTTCCATCTTAGAAGCAATATAGGCAAAAAAATTTTCATAGCCAGTAGATTTAGAGGATAAGTACACAGAACAAATATATTTAGTCAGAGAATGACAGAATAGCCAAAGTCAGAGAGTAGAAAATTCAGAAGATTCAAGTTCAGGAGCACAAGAGCAAAATATGCTGTTGCGTACACATGCACAACAGCCACCTTTGGCTTTGAAGTGAGTATAAAGAAAGTAGGAGAATAAACACAAGGTTTACTATCAGTCGCTTCAGACAGTTGAGTCTCAGTGAGGAAGAGACGCTGAGTTTTAGAGGAAGAGAACTGGTGTTCAACAGAGAGAAACTTAGAAGAATGACCACGATTGTTGCAGGTATGAACAAGAAGTGAGTCAGACAGTGGTTCCAGGCATCTCTCTTGGCCGTTATCGGGAGACGAGCGGATGGTGACGGCTTTTATGGTCCTCCTCCTCTCCCTCTTCCTCCCTGGGGACTCTGAAGCTGGGTGTTGAGGTGCCATTTTTCTTAATTTAGAATAGGAAGTGTTCTGTGCAATGAGCTTGTATTTTAATGCTGACAGTTAGAGGAACTTGAACAGGAGAGTATGTTGGCCTTCCGTCTGTGTTACTGAAACACTGAAAAGGCTCAGCAAAGGGAGATGGTAAGAAGCTAGTCCTGAGGGCTAATGAAACGAGAGCTTCAGCTCTCCATGTCATCGTTACAAAGTGAAAGACTGAATATAAAAGTAAAATGGAAAGTAAAGCATTAACATATGTAACAAAGATATTATAAAGATTCGGACGATATCAGGCAGTCTGGCGGGGGAAACACGTTGAAGGAGTTGAACTAAGTCATCTCGATGGGGGGCAGGGACGGGAAGGGGAACGTTGAAATCAATGAGGACTGGAAGGTAAAGATGTAAATAGTAATACGAATGCATAACCCCTTCAAACTAGTGATGTATTTTGCGCTTAATATTCACTACCTCCAGATGATAATGTTTACATTAAGAAGGACCGTTGAATATGAAGACCAAATATAACCTTCATTAATCCCTTATTTTACCTGATTTGAACAAAATCCCTTCTGAGGAGCAAGAATAAACTAAAGAAAGACTTCATCAAACTGAAGTAATGTAATAGTGAAAAGGATGGTAAATGTAAACACCACAGATACGGTGCAAGGTAAAACACACACACACACACACACACACACACACACACACACACACACACACACACAAAGGAAAGCAAAGCAAGAGAAATTAAATGCAGAAAACAAAGAAAATAATTAAATATATAATCTTGACATAAGGTGAATACATAAGAGATACGAATAGAAACTATAAAATAAGAGGAAGTGAAAAAAGAAATATCTATGACATAAAGTAAAAGACTCTTAAGATAACTGAAGTCTGGAGGGAGAACACGCTGGAGAAGTTGAACTAAGTCATTAGGAGGGGAGGGAGGAGAAGGGAAGGGACTGGAGGGAAGAGATGAAAAGTGAAGGGAGGGGAAGGGACTGGAGAGAAGAGATGAAAAGTGAAGAGAAGGGAAGGGAAGGGGATGGCAGGGAGAGTGAAGGATGTGAGAAACTAAACCAGAGAGGTGAGAGGAGTGAGACGCACTGCCAGAAAAGAACGCCAAATTCATGAGGTGGGAGGTGACAGTTCTCCACGACCAACAGGAAAAACGCTGAATAAATGAACGCTTGTTGTAAAGAGAATGAAACTCCTCAGCTGAATAAAATCGTCTGGTAACTGCAGGAAAGAGGCTAAGTAAATGGACTTTTGGTGTAAAGATAACATCTTTATTTGATCTGTTTCATAAACTGAATTAAACTGTTCAGAGCGTACCGGTATTCATCCTTTTATTAGTTATATCATAATTTTCTCTTGCTATTATATTCTGATTCCATGTCTTACTTGCGTTCTTTAATGTATACTCAACGTTACTGGCATGTACATTTCTCTTGTCTTTTTTTTTACTACCACATATAGCAGTATTTTCTCTTATTGTTTGCTTTATTTCGGGTTCTTACATTCATTTACATACACCTCCAACTAACTCTCGAATACATTTTCTCGTATGTACGCCCTCTAAAATATTGCACGGCACCCTGTAGTGCGATGCAGTATGACATACGAACCAAGCATTCCGAATTATCAGCGCAGCCAAATGAACACGGTTTCACCTCTGCGAATGATTTCAAAACTTATCACACCCAGGGATCCCAAATAACTTTAACAGGGGTACCCAGCATTGCCCGGGTAAAACCCTACGATCATGCATACTGGCATTACCTGGGGCATTGGGTGGCCACTCCCCCCTGTGGGAGAAGACCTCTAGGGTCCCTTTTTACCAGTTAAATTTGTTCCTTCTTAGGTCCATTTCCCCTAAAGATATTCCACATGGACCTTTTTTACAACTACCCACATTCCCATCAACCCTTCCCACCCACTCTGCTCACCCACCCACCCTTCTGCCCTACCCATCCATCTACCCATCTGCCCACCCACCCTGCCCACCCTCTCACCCACACTCACCTACCCATCCTGCCCACCTACCCACCCACACTCACCTACCCATCCTGCCCACCTACCCACCCACCCACGCTGCCCCATCACACCCATTCAACTCTACCCACCCGCCCCACCCAGCTTGCGCCACCCACCCACCCACCCTCCCACTCACTCCACCCATCCTGCCCCACATCCACCCATCCACTCAACCCTGTCCACCAGTCTACTCGCCCAGCCGACCCTGCCTCTCCATCCCCACCCATCCACTCAACCTTGCCCACCCACCCCACCCACCATTTCGTTCACCCATCGGACAAGATGTAGATAATAATGATATGGTTCCAGAAGTAAAAATTTCTACCGTAATTGGCTACCATATTTCCACCATGCTGACTTGATTATGACTAATTAGTTCTCATCTTGGCCATCAGGGGTGCCACTTTAATAACAGTAATGCACACACCTAAAACGGCCGTCAAATGTTACCCTTTAGCGTTGTTTGGAATGATTTATATGTAACCTCTTCGATCTCTATAGAGGACAGATAGACGGACAGACAGATAAACATTCTCTTTCTTCATATGCATAGATGTTCCTGCTTCTTTATTAGGATGCCTTGTTATTTTCTTATTTACATCAAGTATTTACATTTTCCAAGCTTTTCTCTTATTATTCCCTCTTATTTACATATCTTTATTTATAGTATCTCCTCAGTATTTTCCCTTAGTACTCTCTTTGATTTACTGTTTTATCTTCTTCACATTTTTTCCTGCTGTCAATTACAACATTCTTTTTATTTTCTCATTGACACTTTCTCGTAACACTGATTCTCATATAAGTCTTTGATTTACACTGTTAGTTATTTCTGTGTGTGTGTTTTTTTTTTTGTGTGTGTGTTTGTCTTTTCCCGTACATGCATCTTTCCTGACCTCTCATCCTCTTCTTTCCTCCCCCCCTCCCGCCTCTCCTTGTCCACCTCAACTTTTCTCACTTTTCCTCCCATCTTCCTGACTCCTCAACCTCCTCCCTCACTCCCCTACCTAGCCCCCTCCCACTCACCACCTCGTATCTTCTCTCCTCCCCTCCTACTCACCACCTCGTATCTTCTCTCCTCCCCTCCTACTCACCACCTCGTATCTTCTCTCCTCCCCTTTCACTTATCTTCATGACCCTTTCTCATTTTCCTTCCTCCTTCTAAGTCCTCCTTTCCCTGCAGCCTCCTCTCCTTTCCCCTCCCTTTCCTCCCCAACCTCATCATTCTTCCACTTTTTCATCCCTCCCCACCTATCCCCTAACCTTCTTCTTCCATACCCCTTCTCTTTCACCTCTTCTAACCAAACTCCATAATTCGAGTTCCATTATCGGACCGGTCAGACTCATGGACGAAGTTTGTTCTCACCTGTCCCTATTCAACCAGCAGTGCAATTAGGGACCTGTATGTAAATTCGATTGTTGGGGATTGTATTCTAGGGGAAGACTGGACCTCAGGAAAAACTTATGATGTTTTTTAATGGCTCATACCTCAGTCGCGAGGCATAAACTATAAGCCTTCCTCTCCCCTTCTCTTCAACCTCCAGTTCCTTGTCCATCCTTCTCAGTTTCGTCTATCCTATTATCTCTCTCTCTCTCTCTCTCTCTCTCTCTCTCTCTCTCTCTCTCTCTCTCTTGACCCCAGGGCAGGCCGAGTCATGTCGCATATGACCATGAAGGACGTGGAAATTTCCGCGGCAAAATTGGGTGTCGAAGAGTGACGCAGAGGGAAGGGAGGGGAAGGAGAGAGGAGAGGGGGGACGTAGGGGGAGAGGAAAAGAGAAGAGGGGGTAGAGAGAAGAAGGGAAGGAAAAGGGAGAGACAGGCACGTGGGAAAGATGGGCAAGAAAGAGAGGGAAGGGTGCATAAGGAGAGGTGGAAGGGTGAGGATGAGATAAAGGAAGGAAAGGGGAAGGAAAGGAAGGAGAAATGAAGGAGGGCGGGGGAGGGTTGCAAGAGGGAAACGAAGTGGGATGGAACAGAGGAGGTTGCTGGTGGAGGGAAGGATTGGGGATGAGGTTTGAGAGAAAAAGGTTTGACTGAGATCTGTTTTATTTCCTTGATCGGAATTGGCCCACCCCATTAGCTCAGATACCGTAGTCGTTTTAACTGGACCAGATTTTTGTCCTTTTTAAGCTTATTTCATGTACTTCATTGGCACAATAAGACCACAGTATCCAACTCAATCCTGCATCATCTGACGTACTTGGGGTTTCATTCTCTCGGGATGTATCTTGAAAAGATCATATTACTTCTCTTGTAAATCTGCTTCCAAGAGACGACGTGTGTTAAGCCGACCCCGTGCCTTCTTTATCCCCACACAGTTGTTGACTTAATACAAAGGTTTTATTCGTCCCTCTGTAGAGCACAACTCTCATGTGTGGAGAAGCTCCCCACATAGAGCTCTTCTCAACAAGGTGGAGTCAAAGGCTTTTCGTCTCGTTAACTCTCCTCCTCTTACTGGCTGCCTTCAACCTTTGTCTCTTTGCCGCGTAGCATCCATCTACCAACAAACTCTCATCCCTTTTCTGTCCAACTCTCTAATGCAAAAGTTAACCGTTACTTCCATTCCTTCATGTATGTAACTCGTCAGCTTGGAACTGTCTCCCTCTGTCTGTTCGTCCTACTGCCTATGACCTCCAGCCTTTCGAACGCAGTGTGTCCAGGCATCTAAAAAATGAACGGATCTTGAATTTGACTCTCTGTTACCTTGTTTTTGTTTTTTCTTGGAGGGAAGAATCTTGCGGGTTTCTGATCTTTGCTTCTTTCTTCCTTGCATTTAAAAAAAAAAAATGTGGCTCTACATCCTTCCCACAGCACCGCATCACAACTGTTGTCATATTACAGAGTCAATCTCCTGCTCAGCATTCAAGATGAAGATATGACAAGTTTAGGCCAAAATAAAGTAGAGTTAAAAGAAATATTCGGTTTCAGGAAATTCAATGAGCTTTAGTTACAGGCAGGAATGAGTCCCTTTCATTGTTAGTCACAGCAACCCATCAAGCCTGTTTAACCATCAAATGAGATGAAAGGAATCATGGATCTTTGATGAGAACAAACGCACTACTGATGGGAAGAAGGCGAGGAACTGAAAGGGGGGGAGAGATGAGGGGAAGAGCCACGGGAGGGGGAGGCGGAGGGTAGGAGAGAAGTCCGACTCGGTAAAGAAGTATTAGGTGAGGACTGAAAGACGCAAAGGAAGACAGGAAAGACGGAAGGTTTAACGAGATTAGGAGGAAGAATGAAGGGGAATAGTAGACGGGAGGGGAAGAGGAGGAGATGGGGAGGGGGAAAAGTAGATGGGAGAGGAAGGGGATGGAATGGAAAAGGGAGAGGGAAGAGGGAAGGAGTGGTTTGAGGAGGGAGGGGTGGAGGAGGGGAGATAGAAGAAAGGGAGTGGTTGGAAAAGGGAGAGAGGGAGGAAAGTAACAGAGAAGAGGGGGAGAGTGGTTGGAAGAGGGAGGAGGTGGGCGATGAGAGATAGGGAAGAGTGATTAATGGCGGGAAGGAGAAAGGAAATGTTTAATCAGGGGGAGTAGAGATGGAAGGAAGAAGGAATTGAAGGGAGGGGAGAGAGGCAAGGAGTATGTTTGACATGGATGGGGTGTGGTTGACAGGGAAAGATGGGAGAGGGGAAATATGAGGGGGAGCTGAGTAGGTGGAGAGAAAGAGGAGGTCAGACGATATGGACGGGAGGATAGTAAGAACGAAAGGAAGAGAAGGAAAGATGGTTAAAAGAGTGATGAGAAACGAGAGGAAAGATAGACGAGATGGTGAGAGGGAGAACTGCAAGAGAAGGGGAACGGAGAAGGTTTGACAAGACTGGGCGGAGGAGGGCAGAAGAAAGGGTAGGGAAAGTAAGGGAAGAAGTGGAGGGGTCGTGAGGGAGTGGAGGGGGAATACTGGGTGCCAAAAAGTGACTGGGCTGGAGAGTGACCTTCATGTGGTGGCACCTATACAACCGAGTGAAGTAACTGTCCAGTAATAATAGCGTCCATCAACTCCTTTCCTATTCCTCATAAGGAGGATGGTAAATTGCAAAAGGGGAACTTCAGCCTGGTGTCCGCTGGGTTCAGGATCAGATTACCTGTGGTCACAAAATAAGAGTAACGCAGAGAGGGTCGCGAGAAGGTGAGGTGAAAGAGGAAGGAAGGGAGTGAGGGAGTGGAGGTGGAGAAGAGAAGGGAAGAAGCTCGAAGATGGATACCAAGGAAAGGAACAGGAGGAATGAGGAAGGGGGACGGCTGCAGAGTCGGGAAGGAAGGGCGTAGAAAAAGGAAGAGGGTGTTGGAAGAGAGGGTGAGGGAGAGGTAAGCGAGGAGAGGGGAGGGAAGGGTGGTAGCAAGAGTTGTTCATGAAGACTTGGTGCTTGTCATTCTCTCTCTCTCTCTCTCTCTCTCTCTCTCTCTCTCTCATTAACAACTCATCTCCCTCACATCACCACGCCCAATCGCCCGTCACACACTCACACAAATCACCCCTCCCCCATCCGTGCAAACACACCATCCCCCCATCAATAGAGTCACCTTTCGACAAAACTACTCTAACCGTTGCAAAATGGGTTTGATGTTGAACTGAGTCACAAGGGAAAGACAGAGCGTTCAAACAAAATAAAAAGCCATTACATTCTCCTTAATTTTAACTCCTTCAGCACGAGGACATGTTTTATTCTGCTCTTAGACAAATATATTAAGCAGTAGAAAAACATATTATTACTGAGGGGGATAATGATGGCTATATTTAACCTCTCCAGTTCGAAAAGAGCTTCCTAAACAGAATCAAGTAGTCTGAATAAGCAAGGAAAAACAAAAGAAAAACATAAACAAATAATAAGAAACCTAACCTCGGTGAAGGGATGAAAAAAAACTGGCTAATCATCCATTAAATTGGCGTAATATCGAATGAAGAAAAAGACCTATTACATTTTCAAATCTTTTACACTCTACTTCGTCATCATTATCGCAAAAATTCTTAGTATGAAATCATGCCAGACAGTAATCATCATCAATATCATCATCATCATCATCATCATCATCATTCACATCGCCAGCAAGAGAAGAAAGTGACAAAATTAAGATCATTTTCATGAGAGTGCCTGGTGAACTAGCCCACAAAATGGTTCACGCAGCAACCACTTCACGATCATGACTAGCCTACACCTCACAGTTAAAAACCGTCACCTTTGTTTCTTCGTATGTGTGTGTGTGTGTGTGTGTGTGTGTCCATTAAGACGCTCATCATGTACGCACCGGCTTCCGAAAAATATATAATTTGTTGGTTGAGAAACGTTGGTGATCTTGAAGGCAGTCACACGAGGAAAAGAAATGAGAATAAATTGTAATATATTGTTTAATTTTAACGACCATCATCATCATCTTCATCTTCATCATCCAAACCATAATTCCCACCTCGACCTTAGAATCATCATTATGTGGTGATGTTTGTGATGAACTTTTAAATGGGAATCAGAGTTTAAATGATGAGGATGATGATGATGATGATAATTTTTTGTGATATATGTAATAAGAAAATGTAAAGTCTTATGCAGAAGCCCTTGGCCATTAGTAAATCTCCCTCCGCAAATAAAACTCCGGAACAATTTTCCTCTTAAAGTGAGCGCCTCTTACGGACCCTCATTAAGCCTGAAGAGGGAAACTGAGAAAAAACTGGAATTATATACAGCCAACTGGTCCCAGGCTTGGTGGGATGGTGGAGGGTCTTAATGGCTTTAGGTCCTGCGCTTCTACACAACAGAAAGATACAATTGCAGTAGCAATATGGCAGAGAGAGAGAGAGAGAGAATCATCCACTGCAAGTCCACTGCTGAACAAAGGCCTCCCCTCAACCTTCTCCACGAATTCCTTCACTGAGCCTGTCTTTGCCAGGTTCGTCAGTAAATTTCTCCCTCTCATCTCTCCACGTCCTGTCTGTCTTTTTCTGCTATGCTTGCAATCTCTTGAAGGCCAGTCACTCAGCCCCTTGCTCCATCGGTTATTCGTCACCTTTGCTATATGACCCGCCCACATCCACATCTGCATATTGATGACTTCTATAATGTTTTTGGCTTTAGTCTACTCCGTTATCCAAGTTGATCTCTGTTATTCTCTCAAAGATATTTTGAACACTGATTTTTCCAATACCCTTTGAGAAGGGACTAGTTTGTTTTTCATTGTTTGTGTCAGTTTCCAGGTCTGACACCCGTCCGTCATAGCTGGGATTATACATTCATTATATACTTTTCCTCTCATACAGACTGGCAAGCTCCTTTTCGTGATGTCTGTATGTGTACTTAAAGCTTTCCATTCGCTTGTAATGCGTCTTTTTATTTCGTTTTCACCGTCTTTCGTTAGTTATGGTATTTAGCCCAAGCAGTTGTGGAAAGAATGAATAACAATAGAGTGGTAAAAAATGTATACCTGAGCGAATTTGAAGGAGGGAGGAGGCGAGGTAGGCCAAGGAGAAGATGGAGAGATACGGTGGATGAGTGTCTGAGGAAGAGAGGTTTGGAAGTCGGTGAAGCTAGGGAACCGACAAGAGATCGAGCTGGCTGGGTGAATGTTGTGAGAAGTGCATGATCAGGGATTTTGGCACCCCTTGTGAGCATGGCAGCGTCCCGATTGACTCAATCGGATACGTTTGTGTGAAGCTGCAGAATTTGGTGAATGATCTTGGCGTATCCGGTAGAGCTAGAATACCGGGGGCTTGAATGATGAGTGAATGGAAGCTTGGCCTATTGGATTGGGCAAGTTTGTGCTGTCTGGACATTGCTACTCCTCACCCTGCCCTTTGGTGGGAAAGAAAGTCCGGATGATGATGATGATGATGATGACGAATTGTGCTTCTCATATTCTTCACGAATTTCTTCGTTTATTTTGATGACGCTGTATAGTACATTTGGATTCAAAATTACTTTAGTTTTACCCCGGTTCATCTTAGGCCCTACCTTATGACTTTCTCTCCTTAGGTCATTTAACATTTCTTGCAGTGTCAATGCTGTTTCTAAGATTAGGACAATGCCATCCGTAAATCTTAAATATTTAAGTTCTCTCCATCTATGTTTACTCTTTTGTTCTCCCATTCTAGCTTTCTGAAAATGCTTTCAAGGCATGCTGTACATAATTTTGGTGAAAATGAATCTCTATTACGCAAGCCTTTTTCTATTTTCAGTTTTTCTGAGTCAATGTATAACTTAACTGTAGCAGTTCCCTCTTTGTATATGTTTTCGAGCAGTTTTACAGTGTTTTTATTTACTCGTAATCAACAAAACCTGAACCCGGTGGTTTATTATATTCTGTAGTTTTCTCAGTTGGCTAATTCACTGTGTAGGTGATCAGTAGTCAAATACCAGCTTCGGAATCCTGCCTTCTCTTGAGGATAGTGTTTTTCCTATTTTTTTTTTCTTTCTGTTCGTAAGGACTTTAGTGAAGAGTTTGTAAATTAACAGTAAGTTAACAGGTCGATAATTACTTAGATCTTCTGCGTTGCCTTTCTTGTAAAGCTAAATAACTCATGCATTACACCATTGTTGGGGAATTTTCTTTCATTATACATTTGGTAAATTGGTTGGTGAGCCGGTTTTGAACTTCTGCTCTTGTATCCGACAGTAAACCTGCTGCCATTTCATCTTCTCCTGTGGTCTTTTCTCTTTTCATACTTTTAAAAGAAAATTTTACTTCATCTAGTGTTACCTCAGGTATTTAACTTGTGTCAACTGAGAAGCTAGCTATTGGTACTATTGCCTTTGTTGTATACAGTTCTTCAAATTTTTCAACTCTTTTCTCCATCTTCTCTCTGCACTTAATGACTTCACTATTTTTTTCTTTCATTGATATAAGTTTGTTGCTTTCCTAATACCATTTTGCTTCGGACCTGTTGCAGATGTTCTCATCTTTTGATGGTTTCTTTGATTTAGTCCATGATTTTTCTTCGTTTGTCTTCTCTCTGTCTCTTTTTAATAAGCTTATTTATTTCTGCTCTTTCTGTCTCATCTGTCTTTTTATCTGGTATTACTTTCATCTCCTTTCTTTTTTTCATGATTTCGGAAATAGTTTTTAAATTACTTATCGTTGGCTTGGTTGTATCAGCTTTCCTAACAACCTCCACTGATTCCCTTAACACTTTATTTGATCTACCGTTTCACCCATCAGTGTCACACTCGGTATAACTTAGAACTAAAATCTCCTCTTTATTTGTAACTGTGAGGCAGCTTTGTTTTGCTTTATTTTTATTGGGCATATCTTTTTATTTCCAATTAGCTTCTTTTCCGCTTCTGAAATTCAGTCTGGTTGCGCAACTCACCATTCTATGATCACCTCCTATATTTGCTTTGTTGGTACCCGTGATATTTGCAGTGCTGTTGTTCTTATCTACTATAATGATGTCGATTTCTTTCTTTGTTTCGTGGGCTTCTCCTAGTCAATTTTCTCCCTGCTCTTTTTTTAGAAGAATGTGTTCATTATTCTCATGTTTATACATTTCAGCGAAATTTTCCACCATTTTACCTCTGTTATTGCTCTCTCTGAATATTCGCATACGAGCCTCTCCATATATAGATAGATAGATAGATAGATAGATACGCGGGTCCTTTGGCCTCATTCTTGCTTCGCTGTGTATCACTACTATGCAAAGCACTGAAATTTCAAATACGCTGCCTGTAAGGAGCTGTCATTTTATATATATATATATATATATATATATATATATATATATATATATGTGTGTGTGTGTGTGTGTGTGTGTGTGTGTGTGTGTGTATACATGTATATATACATATGTATTTATATATATTTATTTATTTGTTTATTTATTTATATATTTATATATATTGTAATTTCCAAGTTAACACATGCCACTACGACTACTACTTTCATTATGCCACATTTTTTTTATCACTACACGGTCAATTTTAACCGTTTCACAGTGAAGACATTTTTCCTACTCTCACACCATGTTTTTTAGTACGAGGGAGGCTGGAGGGATTATACCTAGATTTAAAAAAAAAAAAAATGCACTACTAGAAATGAACAAATTCGTTTAATAAACTTGGAATACAGAATGAATGAAGTACAAATGACGTCCTCGTACTAAGGACGTTAAAATATGAACATCACATCATGGTTTTATTGTACGAGATCCAAGGAAACCCCTAATACAATTGCTCAGTTTCACCACACATGCAGCATTTTTCTCCGCGCCTCGAGAGCAATAAATGCCAGCGTAACGTATTCTAGACAAATATTGGAGCGGAATATTAATGGCTGGTGACAGGCTGTTGCGGTGGGGGTGTTGCAGAGGCTTGTACACCACCTTGCATGCAACCACACACCACTGTACACCTTTAACAAACTCATTTAGCAACACACACACACACACACACACACACACACACACACACACACACACACCACCTTTATATCACGTGGACTAATAACCTCAATAAAGAAGCCAATGACAAATGAAAGTTGATAATCGGGGCAAAGCTTGAGTTAGGAATCCGTAACTCAGAAGAAGTCGAAGAAAGAGGCTGCATCACGCCTTAGGTGGATGAATGGGAGGGTCTCGGCAGAAACTCACAAATGGCCAAACTTTGCACTCTCTCCCTCTTCCTCTCTCTCACTCTCCCATGACGAAAGCTGGTGATCATAGTGGCAAAATGTGGCCTTGGTTAAGTGGGTCGTTTTTGGTTTAGGCAATTTTCTTTTATTGCGGTGAATTTCCTAGAACGGTCACATCTTTGCAGCTTTCACTTTCAGCCTGTACTTCTACTGTGGAATGAAAAAAAAAGCAAGAGCAAAGAAACGAATATAGTATATATAACTCCTTTAGACTGCATACCCTCACTTAGATATTTCATTCTGGCTGCCACCATACTCTGTCCTATGGGAGTTACAGCCATATATTTTAAAATAAGACGACAGAGGTGAATGCAAGCCATCTCTACAGGCATCTCTTCCTCATCAGTACTTCGCCGACGTTAGGAAAGACTAATCCTGGGAAGTCAGCAGATGTAAGAGAGGCATATGCATAGTGAAAGAAATGTAATTAAATTTTTGTGGGAAATATGACAGCAGGCCTGGATGTGAGGAGTTGTACCAGTGAAACAAATACAAAGGAATGGAATGGACTGTGATTGCACTTCCACTGACGGAACTATAGTGAGTGTCAAATTTATTGTGTTGTAAGTTTGCCTAGAACTGTAGGTAAAGTATACGGAGAGTAATGACAGTAAAGGGAAGACAGGTATCAGATCTGGTAATTAATGGGCAGCCCGAGGAAAATGATTCGCCCCACCTGCATATATTCAGCTGTTCACAACAGTAACCTCTTTATTAACTTTAACTAACTATTTCATTATGGTTTTATTCATCTGAGAAACTTTGCGAACTGGAGGGGATAAATAAAGCAAGCATTAAAACCCTGACTTTGAGGGGTCTAAACTAAGTTTATTATGCAAAAAGAAAAATATAAATGCTGAAAGCCTGCAAAAAGTTGTCCTTCTCCAGAGATAGACAGACAAACAGACAGACAGAGACAGAGGCAGAGACAGACAGACAGATAAACAGACAGAAGGAAAGATAAAGACAGATAGACAGACAGACAGAATGACGGACAGACAGACAAAAGGAAAGATAAAGACAGACAGACAAACAGACAGACAGAATTGTCCGGTCGTGACAAGACTGAAATACGAGAGGTGCATCGAGCTGAATGGGGTCATGATATTTGAGGTTAACAACTGAGAACCAAAATGATATTAGAACTTAAAACTATACTCGGTTTTCTAAGTTTCCTTGTACAGTATGTCTTGTCAGTCAACACAAATGCTCTGCAGCAGAGAAGGATAGTCGCCTAAACCCAGCCAGACATATCTACGGATTTAATTAAGATTGCTCATGCTGCATAATCATGAAAAATGCGGCTGCAAGTGTAAGTGGAATTAGGCATATATGTATGTGTGCGTGTATATTTGTATGTATGTATGTATGTACAGTCGCCTGCCAAAATTCGGTTCCTCTTCCTTTCCACCAATAGCTCATAACATTATATTAGTTTGCTAGTTGAAGAAAACAGTTAACTGAAAATGACTAACTAACCCAACAGATTATAATGACTACCAGCAACTTTACCCAAACTAATAACATGAGGAACGGAGCTTTTGCAGGGAACTGTGCATTTTAAAACAAAACTAACGTTCCACCTTGTAGTCATGAAACTCTTCCATGATATTCTAATAACTTTGTTGGGCCTGAAATATAGCATCACTGTGTTTTGAAAGTTAATGTTCACTGTAAATCAATATCACATCTAGAAAAATATGTATATGTATGTAATAGCCGTGTTTTACCGCTTCTGAAAGGCAAATGATCCATAGGGCCGAGGAACACCACTTTCTATCGATGGAGAAGTAGCTCGCTCCCACCCAGTGATTTATGTAAGGGTGGAAGTGGACAAGGATTCTTTAAGTTCTGGGTGAGAACGGCAAGTCCTAAAGAGCGATGCAAACTGGTAAAACGAGAACAGTAAGGTCCATTTAAACCCAAGATGTACGGGCCCTAGACTAGGCTGAAATGTTCCAGGAATTTTTATCACCGTTAGCTCTAGGGCTTTATCTCATCTTTGTGCCTAATTTTTGCGAGGACACACACCATCTACTGTTTTCAATGTGGGTACTGCTTGAAATGGATAGTGATGTAGGTACTGCTTTAGCTCTCATATCGTTACATCTCGTATTTTATTCCAGCCAACGCCAAACGATTAAATTCAGCTATGAGTGAGCCGGTGAAGCCTGATAGTTTTAAAGGAATCAACGTGTATTTACGTCACTTCAGATACGGCTCTCACTGGGAGTCTGAGGACAGATGTGGAGCTGGTGTAGTGGGAGCGCAAAACTGGCGGGAGATATGTCACCGCCAGCCACCCACCCAACCACCACACACCAAAGTTTTCCTCGAATTCATGGTATCTCCAGGATAAGGCTGATCCTCAAACTTTGAATAAGGCATAGGATTTTATTTTGTTTTCATTCCAAAATATGAATTACTCACTCAGTATATCTGCAAAATAACGCTAATAATTATCAAGGAAATCTAAACAAGTTCAGACGATGTAATTCAGTCAAAGCAAAATTATATTCATCTTCCCCATCATCGTCATCAGAACTTTATATTTCTCCAAAGTACAGCAGGGAAGTAAAAAGAAACATATTCATGCCAAGACTGGGACGCAAAATTAATGACATGAAATTCGGATTTGTACTTGAAATAGCCGAAGTTTTACAGGAGAACTGCGAAAAACAAATACATAATGCTACACAGATGAGGGACCATCAAATCAGTAAATGTGGGATTTCGTTAAAGTCAACACGAGCGAAGCATCTCGCTTCCGAAAAACTATAGTGAATGACAGACTGACAGGGCCGGTCCCAGATATGCTCGGCCATCTAAAAACATCAATAAAACCAGTGTTGGAGTGAAGGATGTGAGGTGTTACGAGTTATGTCTTGAGAACCAGATGCAGCAGAAGTTTGGCACACGCACTGATAGACATGACCAATTATCAATAAATACTGATGTGAAGCAGTCTCATGAACGTAAATGGATCTTGAAGAACTAAAAAGACCTGAGTTATCAAATCCCCCAAACCAATGCATTTATATTTTTTTTATAGCGACTGGCAAGTGTTGAACATTCTCTCTGTTGTCATATATTTTTGCCAGTTGCCCTGAAACTCCCACGACATTTTACAGTTACTTCAAAATTTCTTGTACAGTATATACTGACACCTTCACTCGCACAGCTTTCAGACGCTTCAAAACTACACGTAATGTAGCCGGAGATTTTTTTTTCGTTTTATTTTTGCCATCTCCAAACGATTTTTATATCAGCTTGGCATAGACTTTCTGAACTTGAGGGTTTATATAAAATCTTGAGAAACTCCTTCAGTTCGAAAGATTTCTCCTAAATTTAATAAAATCGTCTGGTGGTAGCAAGAATAAATCAACAGGACGCCACCCGGATTCAGAGGATGATTATGTGAGGAACCATGGCTGATTTTTATTTTAATAATTTTATCTTCACCAAATAGCTACAAAGTAATTCACATCCCTATTAGAGCTTGAGTTGTGTGTAAGGCTGAGTTTACATCCATCCATCCATCCATCCATCATCCAATCCTACATTGCCCCATGAGGAGCGTAGGAATCCGGGGCTAAGCAGTTGGTCCCGACATTTAAGATGAGAGTGACCAGCCTCACTAATCCCTGAGTGGGTTTACATGAGCAATCAACCCCAACCACCCCTTGGATATAAACCTTCACCGGCTCAATACGATTGGAGCGCAATAATTACTCACTAAACCACCAGGCGCCACAATTTGGTTATATGGTTACCACCCAGCGTAGTAAATGGTTTCCTGGTTTACAGGAAACCATTTGGCTTGTCACTCAGTGTAGAGTCACCCACAGGCAGAAGGAAGAGGAAAGAATGAAGGAAAGAAAGACAGAAGAGGAAGTGTAAAGTTACCCATAGGCAGAAGGACAGGGAAAGAATGAAGTAAAGGGAGACAGAAGAGGAGAGGAAAGGGCAGACACCCGACAACAGCACTACATCGAGTGAGTGGATGGTGAGCGCCCCCACCTACCATACCATTGTTATTTCCACTCCACATCCATACTGAACTGAATAATAGTGTCTAGTGTCAGATGCATTAATTTTCTTGACCGTAAATAACGTATCAGTAAGAGAGTGTTTATTTATACAGTTACAAGTCTCTTCAGTTAAGCAGCTACCAACCACCTCAAAATTATAGTGCATGTACTCCTTTTGACTGTAATTTGGTCCAGAGTTTCGTCCTTTTGTAGCTACTTTTACGTAGATTAAAGACACAAAAAGACAATACTACGGTTCTTCCCTCGTGACAAACATCATATTGTAGTGCTTAGGAATGTTTAAAACTCAGCATTGATGATGGGGAGATGGCAATTTTAAACCAGGAGAGTGTAAATGACCACAACACTGTATTCATAAACGTTCCTAGATTAAGCTGGGTGTAATATTCTTTGTTTATATTCTAATCTTCACTCATAAAACTACCACACACTTTACATATAAAGTGTCTGGTACCATATTCATAATCTTTCTTGAGGTTAAGCTGCCTATAAGATTGCGTGTAAACTCTTCATTTTATCTTCACTCATACAGCCACCATACATTTCATTAAAGCGTCATTAGTCCGTTTGGTTTCATTTGACAAAGTTCCGTAACCCCTTTCAGCTCAGTTGATGGCCATTTGTAGTCAGACTGGAAGGCTGATTTAACTTGTAACCAAGGAGACTCATTCCTATCTTACAACTAAGGGTCTTTGAATTTTATGCAGCCACGACTTGGTATATAAGAACTGGGAGTGGTTCAGTTCCCTCAGATGAAAAATAATCTGACTGTAGTACCATACTGATAAACGTCCTTGAACTGCATTTATCACAGCATCGTCGTATATTTTTATCTGCAATTATTACTGCATGATAATCGCTATATACTTTGCCTGCAGTTCAGAAATTCACTCAGCATTTCCAGATTAAAGTTCTGAAATGGATGACCTTGTTTTTGCCACCCCAGTACTTGCGAGACTGACGTAATTATCTCTGTCTTCTCTTCTGTTGGTATCGCGTGTCAGCTCAGAATCTAAATCAGTGCCTGGCCATGATAAGGTGCGTACAATATCATAGAGTCAGTATTATATAAGCAGTATTGTACAAACAGTATCAAAGTATCACACACACACACACACACACACACACACACACACACACACACACACACACACACTAGAGCGCGCGCATATCCATCTTTCCATACTTATAGATAAGTAGACATGGATAGATAGATAGATGTGTGTGTGTGTGTGTGTGTGTGTGTGTGTGTGTGTGTGTGTGTGTGTGTGTGTGTGTGTGTGTCGGCTACAGATTGGCATAATATTACTGTAAGTTATCTCAATTACCTGTTTTCATGCTTAGATTTTGTGGTCATTAGTAGGGTCTCGACACTGTTTATTTTGAAGTAGCAATTTTTTTATGAGTCTTTACAGACTTCTACTTTAAATTCAATATTAAAAGTAGTCTTCGTTCATCCTGCTCTACAGTGTCGGCTTTATACGTTTTTAATTTCAGCAGATGGTACATGTTGTATACCGAAACGTCAACCAAATGAGTCAAGCTGATGATGGTGGTTATTCAAGCCCTGGTATTCCCATTTAATGTAGATAGATAGATAGATAGATATAGATATAGTTAGATGAACAGATAGACAGATAGACAGACAGACTGATACATAGATAGATAGACAGATAACGAGAAGCAGTGCAAAGGCACAGCAAACCCGTCCCCGGCAGTCATTTTAGTGCTGACGTATAAACACAACAGGATATCTAGTCAAAGATGTCACATTTCAAATTTGGAGTAAATCGGGTGAGAATTGCCATTTTTCACGATTTTAAGCCCATTTGAAATTTTAGGCCCGACCCAGCTGACATTCAACCCCAACCGCTAACTGGGGGGGGACCCCGCTGATGTAATGAGGCATGTTATAGGATGTAGATTTGAAAGATGCACCTTTAGGTTTTGGTTTCGTGTCGATATGACGAAGTTGAAATGACTTATGGCGATTATTTTTTCTACATTTTTGGGGCATACAGCCTGGGCCTGGGCCAAATTTGGTCCAAACTTTAATCAGGTGATCGGAAGGTCATAGTCCATCATCCCTGTAATTATAGTCAAAATCGCTCCGGTAGTTTTCGCGTAAAGTTGTCAACAGACAGACAAACAGACAGGCAGGCAGGCAGACAGACAGACAGACAGACAGACAAACGGACAGACATACAGACAAACAAACAGACAAACCGAGTGAAAACATTACCCGTCCCCGAGACCTGGCCGGGCGGGTACGGGAAATAACATCAAGCTGTGGATGTGTGTGTTTGCCTGTGTGTTTGTTCGTTTCTGTCACCAGAACTGTAATAAATATCGACCTAATTCTTTTTGCATTAGATCCTGGTCAGTCCAGGGAGTGTGAGGAAAAATACCAAGAAAAAAAAAAAAAAAGCTATTGCGCGTGACAGGACAGCGCAAAATTGTCGGAAATCGCAACACGAGAAAATGTCCGTCTGTGCGTTTGTTCATTCATTTCACGAGAACGGTAATAGAAATCGACCTAATTCTTTTTGCATTAGGACGAAGTATGTCAAGCGAGTGTCAGAGGAAAAAAAAAAAAAAAAGCGAAAGCTTGCGATGTGATAGAGCAAAACTGTAAGAAATCGCGGCCAGCGAAAATACGCGAAAAACATTTTTTCGAGTATTTGATCAAAGTGAGTCATTGTAGGAACAATTACTGCATGAAAACAGAGGTAATGGTATCTGTAAACGTCTCGTGATGGAAAGGCTATTAGTTAGTCTCGCAAATTTTAGCGGGCGTACACTAGGAGAGAGAGAGAGAGAGAGAGAGAGAGAGAGAGAGAGAGAGAGACATAACCATTTAACTAGCTGTCTCTGTCTACCTCTTTACAGCACAACACATTGAATTTGACCACTTTCCTGTCTCCCTCTCGCCACTTTCTTTCCATATTCCTGTATATGTATGTCTACCTATTTATCGCTCTGTCTGTCTGTCTATTGTTTACCTATCTATTTATTTATCTATCTACCTGTCTCTCTGTCTGACTGTCTGTCCGTCTACTCAGCTATATGTAATCAATACGAAACTTTATGAGTATGTGGTAGCAATATCACGTTTCCTCCCCCGTCTCTCTCTTTCCCTCCCTATCTGCCAGTATCTACTATCGATCTATCTACCCATCAGCACCACGAGACGACGACAGGAACGACATGCCGCCTTCCCCTGCTGATAACGACACCCCCGCCCTATTTTTATTACATAGACCTCAAAATCAAGTTGCTGTTGCCTTGAGACACACACACACACACACACACACACACACACACACACACACACACACACACAGGAAGAAAGAACTGGTTTATTTCGTGTACATGATATTTAGGTGTATATCTGTCTCAGTATCTGTAAAAATGTCTGTTTATCTATTCGCCTGCTTAACTGCCCAGCTACATATTTCTCCCCCTACCTATTGATCTGTACTTGTCTTTTCGATTTTTGTCTTTCTTGGTATATTTCTGTCTTTATCTGTCTTCCTCTCTCTCTCTCTCTCTCTCTCTTTCTCTCTCTCTCTCTCTCTCTCTCTCTCTCTCTCTCTCTCTCTCTCCCCCAATAGCTGTCTTTCTGTCTGTCTACGTCTAATCAGCAGGACACACACTACGACATATTATACACGCTGTCGTAATCAGTGCAGTAACTGCTATTCCGTTATCTAGTCATTGGTAAAATGACGCAGCCTCATATTATCATCGTCAGCATCCATATCATCATCAGTATCATCATTGCCTCCACTACCAGCACCATCATCATTATCAGAATCATCATCATCATCATCGTCTTCGTCATCGTCAACATCCTTATGATCATTATCATCATCACTACCATCATCATCATCATTAGCAGCAGCAGCAGTTTATTATACTGTAGTTTACAGTAGTACATACTGGGTGTGGAAAGTGAGATGTGTGAAAGTCAGGGGTAGAGACGTGAAAGGCAGACTAAAAAAGACTTAGGACGAAGTCATAGAGTGTGACCTCAGGGAAAAGGGACTGAATAGGGAGGCTGCCAGAGATCGAGCAGGCTGGAGAGCCGCCATTATGTGACCAGGGCCAACGCATATGAGCATTTTGGAGCCTTTATAAACGATACAAATGATACAACGAAATTCCTCTGTTATCCTTCTCCTCTCTGATCTTTCACCTGCTAGTTTACTGATCATCGCAGTACATGATCCTGGGTTTCATCTCCCTATCTTTCGTTCTCTTTTTTTCCGACTTCTCTCTTCCTCTCTGAGTTGCCACAATGTTTTCATGAAAGTTTATCTATTACCTCTTTTCCTGAATGTCAACAGACCAAGGAACTCATTCGTATTCCAGCATGTGATGCCCAACATTATTCTTCGCTTTCACGCTTCTGAGCCTTCCCCAGGTTGCATTTTAAGGGTAGACTCCACGGGTTTGTTCCTCATTGTTGCTTCGGGTAGGCTGTGATATAGGGGTTAGTTTTTTGTTTTTGTTTTGTTTTTTTATTAGAACGAAAGTGTCATCATAAACTGTGACAGGAAACAGTCTGAATACTGGAGTTTTTTCTTTTTTGTTTTTTTAAGCAAACTTTCTAATCTTCCACAGAACCCACCGACGTGTCAGAAGAACAGGCTCGCTAATATTGTTACCCGACATCTTGATTAGTATTGGCAAACAAGCTGTGACATGTGAAGGTGCTGGGTCTGCTCCTGTATTGCCAAGTCCGTATTTATGTCTGTATTTATGAAAATTTCGCATTATACTGAATTTATAACGTATCTTTTTGCATGCAGTGCCCTGTTGATGCTAAGATGTCCTCCGGTGTTGTTTGGCTCTCCTCATACACTAGGCGAAGTGTGTGAAGGCTCCTCTGTAGCTGCTCGCAATCCCTTCTTTATCGATGAGCAACTGTCTTCGGGTATGTTGTATGATCTGATGTCTGACGAGAGCATAATCCTTGTGAAGTCCATCAGCTACAGTCCAGGATGTGAGATGTGACGATATATGAGCTCTGAAAATTATGTGCTCCATCCCGTCAGAGATATTCTGTTTAATCCCTCCAGGGTTGCATCGTGGACATTCCAACCCGAAATGCGAACATGAGATTGATAATGTTACACACCCAGCATCTTATGAGTATTTGTCTGTGTTGTTATTAACCATATGAGCATATGTCCTGTGAACATTTGTCTTGTGAGCAAATATCGGCACACCGGAACTCCTCACTGCACCTCTCCCAACGCACACACACCACAAAGCCAGTCAGGAGACAGGACGTGTGCTGGGCAATCCCCAGGTCCTGTCCTCCCCACTTACTGTTATTTAACCAGCCCATACCCCACTGACCGGGCTAATGTATGGCCCGGCCTGCACTACAGGTGCAGGGAATCTTTAAACGAAACGAAACGAACGAAACCTCTCCCAAATAAAGGAAGGCTGCCTTTCTCAGCAATCGTTTTCTTCCTTCCGTTTGTTACTCGTTTTCTTTGTTATTAGAATATAGCTAAAACTTTAACTGGCCTCAAACCAACCTGTTTACCCGCTCTCCCACTTACAGAATTGCTTGTACAACCTTCACCCTCCTCGGCTCTCATCTCGAAGTAGCCTACTACAGGACTGTACAGATGTCGGCATACTCCCCTCCTTCTTTAACCCCTCCCAGTATGTCTCCGCCCTCTTCAACCGTCTCCTCAACAGATTTAACCTCCCCCTTCACTTCAGATTTGACCTGCTCGGCATCCTCACTAGTGGCACACAGAGGATCAACATCCCCATCGCTCGTACATTTTATGTGGAGTATATTCGCTCTTGCCTTTCCTCTTGACTATCATGCCATCCTTCTTTACCTTGTCTCATAGGCGTAGGAAGCCTGGGGAGGCAGGGGGTGGGGGGCAATTGCCCCCTCAGTCTTCAAAAATTCTGGCAGATGTTTTGCTGTATATTAACCTGGCTTGATTGGGTTGTTCTAATATTATTTGGTGCGTTTTATTGCGTTAATTGAGCCCATAAATGATTATGAAGCATAATAACTAACTTTTTGATCATATATCCAAGATTTGTTTGCAGTCTCATATGAATTCATTCACTAATCGGCACGTTTTAGACCTTATTCAGTGACTTCTGGCTACTTTGGCTTTATTTTTAGAGACTATGAGTTGTTTTAGCGATATTGGTTCTCACTGAGTTGGTAGCCCTACATGTGCTTTGAACTAGCAACATTATCCTCTGGGCGGAATACTATGACATAGTAAGATCCTCACGGTACCGATATACTTTACCGATCTAGAGCTGCCAGTTCTGACAGTGTGATGTAGACAGCCAATTTCTTTAAACTTTTGTAGAGTATTTTATATATTTCTGCGTAATTGGAGCACCACACCATGTTGACTGACGGTTTACAGCTAGTGGAGTAGGTCCTGATTCAAGCATTTGTGCGAAATCTGGTAAATTTCTAATTATATGAAATTGACATCGACAAAATTCCTGTCTATATGTGATACTATTTTCTGCGTGAGCTTGGTTTTGCTAACTCCAGTAATTGTACTTTATTGGGATTCCTTAGTAATCTTAGGGTTTGTTAATTATATAGTGCTGAGGGGAGGGGCGTATCAAATTAGGTGATACAGTGTATTGGGGAGCATTACAGAGCTTTACAAACATGTGAAAGGACTAAATTTGGGTTCAAAGACCACATATGTACTACCGATTATCAAGTTTTCCTGGGAAAGGTCGTTGCCTATAGGCCCAGATCCAAATTATATTGAATTTTCATTCAGCTTCTGGTGTCTCCTGTCTAGTCAGTTGATGCACTGCATGATGCCAACCTCAACTCTGTCTCTTACTTGTAAAAGTATAAGTGTTAGTTAAGCAGAAGACCTATTTTCAAAGTATTGAGTGCGATTATCAAGTACCTGTACCATCGTTGCCCTGCCTTAGCACAGCATGGTGCTTCTTGTGATGTGCATTTATTTCATTCCCAAATAATGAACCTGTTGATGCTTCGAGCGTCCAATAACATGTTTTTAAGGAATTATTTCGTTCTAACCAGTACAATGAAGAAGGCTTTTCTAGGCTATTATTTTTCATATTTTCGTAGTGAATGATAATTACTTGTATTTGCATAAGCAACTGCACTTGATCTGTGATGTTAATGTTCCTTCTTTCTTCAGATACCTACGTGGCTGGGGATCCAGTGTATGATTATAGTTTTTCTTGCTGATATTTGGTATGCCGTGTTGACAATGGTGCTGCAGATGTTGATATTGTCGTAGCGGTCTGGCTGGCGTAGTACTTGTATTGCAGAGAGGGAGTCAGTGTGTATAATGATGGCTGGCGATACAGTGGTGTTTTTGGCGTCTACTGGGGCTTCACGGATAGCTACGAGTTCAATGAGGAGGGTTGATGCTCCGTCTGTGATTCGCCAGGCTGCTGTCTTGTTCCCGCAGATGAAGGCGGCTCCTGCTTTGGGTGGATTAACAGATCCGTCGGTGTAGTATGTGATGAAGTTGGGTGGAGTGAGGTGAGCGATGAGTTCTAGGCTGAGTTGGCGTATTTCTTCTGTGGGGGTGTTGGCTTTGGCGGAGGAGTGTGGAGTTATTAGTTTGAAAGGGGGTGGAGCACAGGGGAATGGCTGCCGGTATTCTGGATGGAGAGCAACTGGATCTTGTATGACGGTGTCGAGGTTGAAAAGTCGGATGGCTTTCACAGTGCAATGAGCCCAAAACTGTTTCAGCGCATTAGATAGGGTTAGGCTGCGTTTGATTAGGTTTGGTGGTCAGGTTGGGTTGGAAAAATCTAGATTAGGTATGGGGAGGTTAGGTGAAATTATGTGAAGTTATATATAGACTGGGCTAGGTGACACACACACACACACACACACACACACACACACACACCGCTCGCTGGTGCAGTGGTAACGTTCCCGCTTGCCATCTGGTAGACAGGAGTTCGCGCCTCGCTCAGGTTGCGAAAAGTTTCACTGACGAAGTGGGTGGTTACTGTCCCCCTTGAGCAAGGGGACGGGTGTGTGCGTGTGTGAAGGTCACAGCCTTGCCCTTAGATCGGACTATATGAGCTCTCAGCTCCCTTCCGGGAGGGTAAAAGCTGACGATCACGACCATCAGGTGATCCTGACCGACCCGGTGACCCGGTGAATTACACACACACACACACACACACACACACACACATACACACACTCGCTGGCTTACAAAACCATTTATAAACAGAACAGGAGAAACTTTGAGTGCGGCTATCACAAGCACGGAAATCTTAAAGAATGAATAGGCAGTATCAACCTAGGTTAGGTCACTTTAGGTAGAATTTGGTTGGACTGGGTCATTCTTTTTTGGGTTGGACTCTGTTGGATTAGATATAGATGAATTAGGTTAGACTGGGTTAGAATAGGTCGGTTTAGATATGTCTGGTTGAGTTGTATTTGGTTAGGTTAGGCTGGGTTATGTTGGGTTAGATTAGGTCATTTAAGGCTTGGCTGGGTCAGGTTAGGTTATGTATGGTCAGGTTAAGTGAGAGTGGGTGAGATTAGGTAGCTTTAGATAGGATTAGGCTGCGTTTCATTAGGTTTGGTGGTCAGGTTGGGTTGCGATAATTTAGGTTAGGTATGGAGAGGTTACGTGAGATTATGTGAGGTTATATATAGTTAGACTGGGCTAGGTGACACACACACACACACACACACACACACACACACACACACACACACACACACACACACACACACACACACACACACACACACACACACACACCACATACACACACACTCGCACACAAAGACTTCCTTAACGATATATTTTTGGATAAAGCTAGTTAATATCGTTTTGTGCGTTCTTTTATGCCGAGTATGGCAAAGTTTGAATCATTTTTACAGTCCAGTAGTAGAGTAAGGTGTAATAAGCAAAATAAATAGCTAAGGAAGAGGTGCTAGGGAGTTGTAGAATGAGTTTATAGCTGTTATCTTTATCAGATCGTTCCATTAAGCTGTATGTATAGCTTATCAGACTTAACATGGCTGAGATCTTCATTTTGCTGCTTCTTTCCCAAAGCTGATTAGAGGCTGAGGACGATAACACGGCTCTACATATCCTCAACATCACCCTTTCGTGACTAGCATCATATTCTAATGTCAGGCTCTTGTTACAGCTCAGCATTCAAGATGGAGAGATGGCAATTTTAGGTCAAGTTAAAGTGAAGTTCTACAGTATATCCATTCCACAACACCTTTTTGTGACTATACCGTTCTTCCTCTAACACGGGCCAGATTTCCATCCTTGTGTAGGTCATTTTACTCATTTCACGTAGCCCAGTGTCAGGAAATGACAATGGTATGTCACTACATCCTTTACATAGCACTTCTTCATGACTAGCATCATATTTTGGTGTTAATCTATTGGTAAA
>NC_136969.1:33729148-33756648 GCF_032717465.1 Coenobita brevimanus
TTTCTCACATCGTACACTTAGTCATGCATTTTGTTTATTGTTAAAAGAGTTGTTTTCACACACACACACACACACACACACACACACACACACACACACACACACACACACACACACACACACACACGCACACGCACACGCACACGCACAAAAATCTCTCTCTCTCTCTCTCTCTCTGACAAATTTTGCACGAGAGCACTGATAGCTGTGTGATGGTTGTGACGGTGGTGATGTCAGCGGTGGTGGTGGTGGTGGTGTGTGGTTGTGATGGTGGTGGTAGTACGTGGTTGTGGTAGTGGTGATAATGTTATGCTGGTGGTTGTGATGGAGTGTGGTTGTGGTGGTGGTTGTGGTAGTGTGGGTGTGGTGATGGTACAGTATGGCTGTGAAGAACTTAAAGGAAGGATGTGTGGAATTGGAAGGAATTGGATGACAAGTTGGGGTTAGAAGACATTGACGTAAGTTTGCAATATAATGTTGGTGTTATGGAAAATAAATCTCTCAGGGAAATGCGCTACGAAGCCTCCTATGCCACCCAAAATACGGGACATAGGCTCAGCAGTAGCATATAGTGCGTACAATGGCCTAATTGATATTTGCTCCACAGAAAACGATGGAAACGACGGAGGACGAGATGTCAACCCTGGCCAGCGAGATGGCAACTGCAGGCGAGGGGGAAGGCGAAGCTGCAGCCCCAGACGACGAGATGGCAACCTCAGAAGACGAGATGGCAACCTCAGAAGACATGGCAACCTCAGAAGAAGGGGTGGCAACTACGGGAGAAATTGCAGCTGTAGACGACGAGATGGCCGCTCGAGAACATGGCAAGCCCTGCAGAGGAACTGGTGCAGCGTGTGTTGTAGCTTGTACTGATAGGTGATGTGGTAGGGAGGGTAGCAGCAGCTGTGGCGGCACCTGTATAGCGTTACTCTGGTAGGCATTGCATTCCTTAGGCACCTTTGATGTTCCTGTATTTCCCAGGCGATGCAGAGACGGCTGCGAGGGAGAGACGAGACGGCCGAGAGACCAGGGGAGACCGGAGAGCCTGCAGGGAGATCGGAGCGCTGGACAGGACAGGTGACAGGTTGTATTTTTCTTTGTATTTTCCTTTAGGGTGTGATTGTGTGTGCGTGAGTTTTTTTTTTTTTTTTTGTGTGTGTGTGTGTGTGTGTGTGTGTGTGTGTGTGTGTGTGTGTTTAGTTCCCAGCATACTAGGCTGGGTGTGGCAGGTAGGTGGGTCTGGGGAGGGAGGTGGGGGGGGAGGCGGGAAAGGGGGGACTTCCTTCCACTTCCATCTTCCTCTCCGTCTGTCCTGTCTGCCTGTCCTCAGCGCAGCCGAACGTGCTGGGATGGTGTGTCTGTCTGTTAGTGTCTGCCTGCTTTAGTGCTTCTTTCTCTTTCCCACCTTTACTTTTTTATGCGCTTTTTCTTTTTCTGTCGTTCTAGAGTGAGCGTGATGGAGAGAGGGTAGAGGGGCGAGTAGGAGCGAGGGAGAGAGTTGGAGATAGACATAGGACCTACTACATAATATTAATTGCTAAAGGTATCTTGCCCGTATTTAACTGATATACTTTGATAATACTTGAAACATTTGCTCTAGTCCAATACTTTTGTGATATACTTTGAGATAATTATACTTTAATATATAAAATCTTCTGCCAGAGTAACCTAACAGCTGCTGCCATTGCTACTTGTTTACTTTGTAAATGTATTGTAATTGTAAACTCTTGTAAAACACTAAAGATAATAAAAGAATCAGCTGTATATCAACTTTACTTTGCCCTTTATGGTATTACAAATGACTAAAATACAATATCACAGAAAAAGTAAAGTATGCAAAGAAAGCATACAATGCTATACTCTAGTTCCCAAAGACATGGAACAGAGTACACAGTAGACTCCAGCACAAGTTAACTTGCTGGTATAAACTCTTGAGTATAAAAACCCACAATTCAACTTTGACTTTATACCAGTTCCACCATCTCGAAAAGTCCTAAGTCCAAAAAGCACTCCAATTTGGACTTAGGATTTTTTCGAGTGACTGGATCTGGTATAAGTCTTAAGGGCACCAAAACCCTTACTTCGGACTTAGACTTTATACCCACCAGAGAAGTGGGTATAACGTCTAGGGATATAAAAGCCCTACTTCAACTTAGAAACTGCCTTCCCCGTATCACATGGTATAGTAACACCTCCATCTACCCCACACGACTTATTCTTTACCTTTTTGTTGTCTCTGTCCTCTTCTTCATCACTCGCTTCCCTCTCGCTGCCGCGTATCATCCTCTTTCTCTTCTCTCTAGTACTGATGACCTCCGTAAACCCGGTATCCATATCTATTTCTTTCTCGTTGTCACCCAAGGGGGCCTCCCTTCCCTCGTTCATGGCCATGGCGCTAGCCATTTCAGGGGACGTTGGTTTTGTAGTGCATCCGATCAGTTTCAACTCAGTTGTTAAATTACTGTGTGATGAAGCGCTCTGGGAAGCACGTCTGCCTGCCATGGAGGTCAAGGACAGAATGAAGAGGGTGTATGTAGGTGAAGTGGAGGGAGGGAGAGGGAGGGGTAGACCGAGGATGAGGTGGAGGGATGGAGTTGAGAGGTATATGAGGGGGCGGTGAGTTGGGGGGAAGGTAGTCAAATGGTGGGTGACAGAGCGACTTGGAGGCGTTTTGTCTGCGGCCACTCTTTGCGAGATTAGGGCGTCGGGCTATAGATAGATAGATAGATCTATCGGTGGATAAATCAATAATTATATGGTGTCACGGTAGGGTCAGGCTCCATATTACCTCACCCTTACCAGCTTACTTCGGCATTTGTCAGGTTAATATACATAATACATTCACTGTTATGTCCATCCATCTCTCTCATTCTCCTCATCTCACCCTGTTTACTCCCCTCTCATCATCATCATCATCATCATCATCATATTTCCCAGTTCTGTATTATATAACCATCTTTTTTTTTTTTTTTTTTTTTTTTTTTACATACTACATAAATGTAAGATGTGTTGTACTTCATGAATATAGGATATGGCTGTATGATAGGCCAGCCAGTTGCAAGTAATGGTGTGTGTGTGTGTGTGTGTGTGTGTGTGTGTGTGTGTGTGTGTGTGTGTAATTCACCGGGTCGGTCAGGATCACTTGATGGTCGTGATCGTCAGCTTTTACCCTCCCGGAAGGGAGCTGAGAGCTCATATAGTCCGAACTAAGGGCAAGGCTGTGACCACACACGCACACACCAGTCCCCTTGCTCAAGGGGGACAGTAACCACCCACTTCGTCAGTGAAACCTTTCCCAACGTGTGTGTGTGTGTGTGTGTGTGTGTGTGTGTGTGTGTGTGTGTGTGTGTGTGTGTAAACTTAACCCATTAGCTGTGGTGGCTTCTCTTCAGTTAACATAAAATCACTTACTGTATGCTGAAGTATATATACATATATATTTATTTTCCGGTCACAGCGTTCATCTAGCACGTCATATACTGTTCAGTTCTGCCAAGTTGCTCTTAGCTGAACGTATCGATGTAACGTTAGCCAAAACAAAATACCGTCTTTGTAACTAATTCGCATCTTACAGTTTCGATATCTAATCTCATTGTTCGTACATCACGATACTTTAGGCAGACAAGAAAATAATCTACAGAAATAGAAAACGCTAGTTACATGGATAACTGATATATTTTTCGTTCCTGGACTAGGCACATTTTACCTCTCTCCTATTCTGTCCTACTTTAGCCTAAACCAACCCATCCTAACCTACTTTTCTCTGCCCTACACTACCCTACCCCAGCCTACCCTGCCCTAGCGTTCCCTACCCTATCCTACCGCTGAGGTCTCCTGTAGGGATACTCGTTCTTCGGTTTTTGCCAGGCTTAGGGAGGTGGAGAAGATTAAGGTGTTGGACATCCGTTCTGGGGGCGGAGAGACTTACAACATCCCTTTGTCTTGTTGTAAACTTTGGTCTACCCTTTCCCTGTCATGACACTTCTCCGGAGTCGATAATATTCCCCATGCAGTGCTGAGGTACCTGGATGATGATGCAGTGTCCTTCCTCCTGAGTCTTATAAATAGAATTTGGAGAGATTCGTCCACTCCTGCTTCTTGGCGGGGGGCTGTTGTCCTACCGTTTCACAGGCCAGATATTGCAGGTCACCATCTTGGTTTGCGTGGTAGGTTGCCTTTACTGATTATGGAATTTTTCCGTATTGGTGCCACCTTGTTTCCCTCATATCCTCAAGAGGAGGAAGTGCCTCAAACTAGTGTCCTTAGTGTCACCGTCTTTGCTAAAGTTCAGGAAGATTTTGTTGGCTCTGTTCCGGAGGGAGTGTCTGCCTCGCCGTATCCTCGCTATCCACATCCGTTTGGGTACAGGGTGAAGGCTGCCATGGGGGATGTGGATGTTCCAACCTTTCTTGTTTGTCCTGTGCGTGTACCAAGGATGGCTCCCTGGCTCCTCTCAGGGGTGCAACCTTGTGTTTACTTTCCTGAGAGAGGGGCCTTTCTTTCCTCACAGGCGGCTCTTTGCTATTTTTTTAGAACTTGCTTCCTCTCACAGTGTCTCGATTCTCGTATGTACTGATGGATTGAAATCCCATGAGGGGACAGGCTTGGGTGTTATATTTCCCGATTTCATTCGTGGTAGGAGTCTTCCCCCCATCGTATCTACTTTTATCGCAGAACTTACTGCTATTTTACTCGCAGTCAAATTGATATTTAGCTTCCCTCCTGTTTGTTATACAGTTTTTAGCGACTCTGCCCATCTCCATTTTGTGTTTTCCCGTCCAATCCTCTTTTGTTGTCTACAGTGTTTTAGGATGGCTGTGCTTGCTAGGGACTGCTTTGTGGTTTTGTACCATTGTGGGCAATGAGCATGCTGACGCTCTGGCAAAGGCTGCTGCCTCTCGCCCATCCTCACCTCTCCCCTGCCTCGCTCAGTGATATTCATCTAACCACTCACTGTTTGCTCCCACTGGCAGAGTACGTGGGATGCGGTGGGGGCCAACAAAATCTGTGATGTTTGTGGGTAAACGGGCCCCTTCATTTGCCGAGGTCTGAATGCAGGTGGGAGACGGCTTTATGCTGGCTCCGAATGGGCCATTCCTGGTTCTCTCATTGATTTTTAATGGAGGACTCTCCCCCTACTTTCTGTGTGGAATGCTTCGTCCCCCTGACTCTTCGGCTTTTGCTGATGGTGTCCACTGTTGGGGAATTGCGCCATCGTTACCTCTCTGAGCACCGGGCAGGAGAGGGATTGTAGTCTTCTGTTGGTACTTGAAGAGGATGCTTGTTGTGGTGGAGGGGGAAACCTTTGCTTGGTGTAGGCAGCTGCACTACCGTGTAAAATTTGGTATACAGTGGTTTTAGTGTTCTTAGTGTTTTAGTGTTTTTCTTGTTTTAATTATCAATTGTATTTTGTGTGTGTGTGTGTGTGTGTGTGTGTGTGTGTGTGTGTGTGTGTGTGTGTGTGTGTGTGTGTGTGTGTGTGTGTGTGTGTGTGTGTGTGTGTGTGTGTGTGTGTGTGTGTGTGTGTGTGTGTATTTCATCTTTTCGAGTGCTTTTATTCTCGTTGTCGTCCGGCGGCATATGACCCTGGTTGTTGTATCGCCAGATTTTATTGTATATACTTATTCAGTTCAATTTACCCTACCCTACTCTTCTCAACCCTACACTAGCCTACCTCAGCCTACCCTACCCTACCCTGCCATTGCCGACCCAACTCTACCCTACTTTAACCTACCCTCCCCTGTACAGCCCTTTCACCACTACATTACTTTTCCTGTTTTCTTCTCTCTACCTTCGGATGATTTTCTTCACCTCTACAGTAGAGAGAAATTTCGAACTGGAAGGGTTAAATACTGCCATCATCAACCCCATCTCTATCAGGGGATCTCCTAAGCTGAATAAAATCATGCGGTCAGCTAGGACAATGTAAATAAGTTGTTCTCGGCTTGAAAGATTAAATGATTCTGTCCCGTCGTCCTAAGAGGGTTTTCTGAAGCTGTAGGATATCGTCAGAAGCTAGCAAAGAGTAAAAGTGACATCCGCAAACCGAGAGCTCTGCGTCCAGCGCTCCGCGGTTCAAGTCCCAGAGGTGGACAGATGTTTTGACGTGTAGACGTTACCAGGGCGTAGCTTGGTGGCCTACCCTTTAATATTCTGGACTAATGGTGGTCTAGCCTCGTGCCCCTGCGCTCCACCTCATAAAAAAAAAAAAAAAAAAAAAAAAGGAAAGCCAAGGGTCATGAATGAACTAAAGGACTGAACTAAGCGGAGAAGAACAAAAATCGTAGAGAAGATCGCCCCAGATTTGATGAGACAGTGTAGTATAACTGAGTGAAATAGGCGTTGGATATGACGGAACTAAACGGCAGTTATACCCACCTCTCTTCTGTACCCTACACTACCCTGATTCAGCCTACCCTACCCTACCCAGCCCTACGCTACCCTATTCAGCCCTACCCTACCCAGTCCACCACCACCCAGCCCTATCCTACCCTGCCATAACCTATCCTACCCTCCCAAACGCAACCATAACCTACCCATGCTTACCCTCGCCTGCCCTAATCGACCCACCTCTATTCTACCCTGCCATAACCATAACCGACCCATCCCTACCCTACCTCGGCATAATCAGCCCAATCTAACCTCACCCTGTCAAAACCGACCAGATCCTACCCCACCCTGCCAAAACCAACCCTGTCCTATTCCACCCTGCCAAACCCGACCAACCCTTCCCCACCCTGCCAAAACTGACCCAATCCTACCCCACCCTGCCAAAACCGACCCAGTCCTACCCCACCCTGCCAAAACCGGCCCAATCCTACGCCGCCCTGCCAAAACTAACCCAACCTTACCCCACCCGGCCATAACCGACCCACCGCTACCCCACCCTGCCACAACCGTCCCATCCCTACCCTACCTACCAGTCTTATCTAACTCATTGTCCACATTAACACTTTTTTCCATATTCATCTTTCTTCCTCCAGACGATTTTCTTCAACTCTGGAGAGAAATTTCGTACTGGAGGGGTTAGATACAGTCACCATCAACCCCTTCACTACGAGGGGATCTCCTAAGCTGAATAAAATCGTCCGGTTACCTAGAACAAAGTAACTAAATCATTCTCTGTCTGAAGGAGTTATTGTGTCTGTCCCATCATCCCGAGAGGGTTTCTTTAAGCTCCAGGAAATCGTGTAAAGGTAGCAAAGTGTAAACATGACGTCAGCACTTGTTCTAGGCGCCACAGATCGAATCCCGAAGGTGAACAAAGGTTTTTATATCATATAGACGTTTAATATTTTATATTTTGCAACTTTCAGAGGCATTTACTCAGCTTTAGGAGTCTTATGGATAGGCTTAATCAAACGTATCGAACCTCCCATGTTAGAAAAAATAGCTTACAGAAATGCGTCCTCTTACTGAAGGGGAGGAATGGACAGATCGAGTGACTAAGATATTGAATTATGTATATGACTGGTTTTGTCGTTATTTCTATTATTATTATTATTATTATTATTATTATTATTTCAGGCAAATGTCCCAGGCTTCTAGACTGGCTGACTAGCGAATATTATTAAGTCTCCCGGGGCTCCGTGCTCCTTCCACTCAAGAGCCTGCACTTCACGCATTCCACGCACAAGATGGCGCCACTGCTGCATTCCTGCGAAGACGAGAGGTCATGAGGACGACACTTGCTTTTTGTTTGTTTGTTTACTGTAATTGCTTAAAGTTGTGATCCCTCCAACTTCAATGCTCAGTTGTAACTATAGATAACTAGAATACGATGCTAGTCACGAAGAAGGGCTATGAAAAGATACAGAGCTCGTAGTATTGGCTGGATGAATCACTCTTGCGTGATAATCAAAGACGGTGAATAAAACCCACACTTGTAGACGAAGAATATAATTACCAAACAGTTTCGGTGGACACTGCCACCATCTTCAGTGGTCAAGATAGTGACAGGGAGTGACATACTGATTATACAAGGGTTCCTTTTTATGCCTGTGTGTGTGTGAAAGGGTGGGGTAAAGGTGAGGTGGGGTGGGGTAGATTGTAAGCGGGGATTAATCCAAGGGGGATTTTGGGGGGGACATTACCGGACAGGTCAGGTGTAATTCCTATCTGACCTTACCTGTGTCGTAGCAGGAAGGGTGGGGTAAAGGTGAGGTGGGGTGGGGTAGATTGTAAGCGGGGATTAACCCACGGGGGATTTTGGGGGGGACATTACCGGTCAGGTCAGGTGTAATTCCTATTTGACCTTACCTGTGTCGTAGCAGGAAGAGACATGTCCCTTCCTGCTACGACACAGGTAAGGTCAGATAGCAATTACACCTGACCTGTCCGGTAATGTCCCCCCCAAATCCCCCTTGGGTTAATCCCCGCTTACAATCTACCCCACCCCACCTGTTCTTTACCCCACCCTTCCACACACACACAGGCATAAAAAGGAACCCTTGTAGTGTCAGTATGTCACTCCCTCTCACTATCTTGACCACTGAAGATGGTGGCAGTGTCCACCGAAACTGTTTGGTAATTGTAGTCTTCGTCTACAAGTGTTGGTTTTATTCACCGGCTCGTAGTATTTTTTTCTTTTAACTAAGATACATGAAATAAGCTGCAAAAATACGAAAATACGAGCTTACTTAATGTAAATGAATTATAGTGCGTTCAGGATGGAGGGAAGGCATTTTGTATTTTGTTTGTGATGTTATAGTGCAGTGGTTCCCAACCTTTTTGGTCCTGTGGCCCCCCGAGAAAATTATGAGAAGCTCCATGGCCCCTATATAACTCAGATCGTATATTTATATGTTTTTAATATTTGATATTGTGCAGAAAACGGTAATTACCCCAATATACTTAAGGCTAAACTAGCACAGTAAGGTATATTTCATACTTGATTTCTGTCAGGTTTTACCCAGACCAAATAACTTATAATATCTTATATTACCAATAAGGCCCATGGCCCCCCAGTCAATGTCCCATGGCCCCCTTGGGGGCCATGGCTCCCAGGTTGGGAACCACTGTTATAGTGTCTCTCAGGATCCTAGGATCCTGTCTCGGCTGAACCAAATTGTCTGGTGTCAGCTGGAACATGATGCTAGAGTTATGTCGGTCGTGAGGGGGTTAATGGTGACGGTATTGACACTGTCAGGCTCCTATGACTCACTCAGTCGAATAAAATCGTCTGAGTCAGCTGAAATGGGGTACTAGAGTTGTCCCAAGCACCAGAGGGTTAAGATTCTTAACCCCCTGAGTGATGCTTGTCCCGAGCATCACTCAGGGGGTTAATCCTAACCCCCTGAATGATGCTTGTCCCGAGCATCACTCAGGGGGTTAAGATTAACCCCCTGAGTGATGCTCCGGACAAGCATCACTCAGGGGATTCTTAATCCTCTGGTGCTTGGGACAACTCTAGTATTCCATTCCAGCTGACAGACGATTTTGTTCGGCTGAGTGAGTCATAGGAGCCTGACAGTTACTACACTGTCACCATTAACCCCCGCATGACCGGCATAACTCTGGTATATCATGTTCCAGCTGACGCCAGACAATTTGGTTCAGCCGAGTGGGTCTGGGGCCTGGGGGGCACTAAATGAAAATGTCCAAAAAATATTAAAGGGGGGGCTATATCAATTTTGCCACAGGAGGTATACCAAAATTGGACTTTTTAATAAAACCCCCTCCTCTCTCACTTCCTGTGTTTTGTATATGTCCCTCTCTGTCTGCCTGTGGTGTGCCTGTCCCACCCTGTGTGTGTGTGTGGTGTGTCTACTGTGTGAAGGTGGCTGTGTACGTGTCTTGTGTGTGTCTACTGTGTGAAGGTGGCTGTGTACGTGTCTTGTGTCTGTGTCTACAGTGTGAAGGTGGCTGTGTACGTGTCTTGTGTGTGTGTGTGTCTTGATGTGTGTATGTATGTAGTAGTGTGTGTGTCTTGATGTGTGTGTGTGTGTCGATGTGTGTATGTATGTAGTAGCGTGTATGTAAGTGTCTTGGTGTGTGTGAGCTGAAGTGTATGGGGCCTTGTGGTTTTAAGGAAAGCCTGCTACGCAAACTTTCCTCAGCCACATTTTAAAGAAACCTCTATCACACCGGGACTTGAACCCGGGTCCTCCTGATCAGCAAGCCAGCACCATGCTGACCATGCTACCGCGGCCCCAAGAGGGTCGCGGCTAAAACTTCTACTGTATTTTATTTCTTTACATTACAAAAAATGGGAAATTGAACAACATGCACAGACTAAACTAAATTGTCATGTACCTATTAATGTCGCTTTAGGAGGAGATATCTCGAAAATTCCTGAGCTACTTGGAATACCTAAGCCTGCAGTTTAATGCTAATCACGAACAAGTGCTATGGAAAGAATATAGAGCAGTTGCTACTTATATAAAGGGAGAAAGTAAAAACTGCAACTTAGACTGCTATCAAACGCCAGGACTTAAACGATTAACCATATATTACATAAACTTAACACACTGAGTGACACAGAAACTAAACATATGATACAAATTCTTTAATGAAACTTATAATGAGAGTACAAATGACAAAATATACACTGCACAGGAAGATAGTACAGTACTCAGTGGTCATACCTTGAGAATGAAAGCCTATCTGTTGTACCGGTTTATAAACGGAAGAGATGAATCGCTAAATTTGATCCACAGTAAAAAATAATAATAATAATGAATACATAAAACATTAAAGACAAACCATATAGACTACATGTCCACCCTAAACTGACAAAAACCTGGCATCTCTCCACCTTGAATGCTGAGCTGTTTCTAGAGATAAAGACTAGATTATCATGCAAATCACAATGAAGATCTATGGGGAGGATGCAAAACCATAATACTGTCTTATTCTGCCACTTAGATACAGGAACTAAGCAGCAGAAGGACTAAATTTTGTCAAGGTGAGCCAACTACAATGACACAGATGAAGTCTGAGATTATATAATGTGTAATCATGAACTGATTGCATCATTCAGTAAAGATTACAAAAGGAAAAGCTATCAAATCTGAAAGTGTAAGTACTATACAAGATATGATTAACCTTGTACATCCATATTCTCAGATATGCTTCCTATATCATAGCCTACACACAAATTCATCCCCCTCAACAGTAATGGTATATTCCTGCTGTCTCCTTACTTCCAATTAACTTATGAAACCTCTCTCCTAATTACAGTACAGTAATATGTTAATGAAGGCTGCTAGTAATTACCTTCAGTATGATAATTCTTATTTAAAGGTAGCAGCAATGGTTAATGAAGGATGTAAGGTATGCAGTCCTTCCAGTTCAATATACTATATCTCCAATCAGGCTTTATCCAGTGTCTCTCCTACACATGTTAAAGAATGTCATATGGGACTCTTAAGTTTGAAAAGTCTCTCCTATGCTGATTAACATAGTTTAAAGGTAACAAGAATGGCTTAATGAAGCCTGTCCCTAGCCCCTTCAGTCCAAAGGCTCTCCTATCAACCTTTACTTTCCTACTGAACAGGTTCCTGAAGGTTGTAATGTGACCCTTCTAGTTTGAAGAGTCTTACCCAAGCTGAATAACAGTCTTAAATTAGCAAGAATAAAGGCTAATCATTGGAGCAGTTTGTGCCCTGTAATCCAAAAGATGTAGTTATATTCTCAATTTACTATCTATATTTGTGGTAGGTGGTGGCGACCATCATCCACTCACTTGATGTAGTGTTGCCCATTTCTTCCTTAGCCCTTATCATTCTTTTTCTGTGCCTGCCCTCCTTTCTTCCTATTTCTCCCATCTTTCCTGTCACTTTATTACTTTTCTTTCCTTTACAGGTGGCTTTACATTGAGTGACAAGCCAAATGGTTTCCTGTAAGCCAAGAAACCATTTACAACGCTGGGTGGTAACCATATAACCAAACCATACGTGCTCCCTACGTGTCAACAAGTGGGTTAGTGGAGGGTTAGTGCCCCTCCCCGTAAAACAAATAACTCAAAGTCAAATGGCCACCCCTCGCGGGATAATGGCGTCTGGCAATAGATAGATAGATAGACTATCTATTTCTACCACCAGACCATCATATCTAACTTGAGACAGACATATAGTACTGTATTAAAGGAATTAATGGAGGAAGAACAGGACTGAAGAGTATTGTATCGGTGCTGTAATAAGAAGGGGTAGGACTTTGGGCTATGTTTGGTGTCCACTGTTTAGTAACTCTGCAAGTGTATTCTGATCATTACTTGTTCGCTTTAACACAAGTCTGCCTAAGGAGTCTTTCGTACTGTACACATGGTGCTAAGAGGGACTCCTTCGTGTGGTGGGACTGATATAATCATGTGGCTTAACTACAGTACAAGGTAATACAAAATTATGTCCCTCACCACTCTCTTTTTCCCCCAGACCAGTTTTGGCGCCAGCAGTCCACCAAATTCACATTCAGATAAGCCTACGGTTACTACTGCTGGTTCAGTACAACCTGCCAAATCCGAACATCCAATTTCCAAAATATTTTTTCATGATATAGAGGGGTGTTGATATCATGTCCTCACACATTCAAGGTATAACTGAAGACTGAGTTCTTTTGTGGACATGTTTAAGAGCAGATAATAAGTTACTAATGCAAGTGCTTCAGTTTACTTATTGTTCTCAATTGCCTTGACTACAGTATTTGTTTCACAAGTCATTTCTCATAGCTGCCATTATGATTCCACTTTCCAAAATGTTCCATTTTGCATAAAGCCGCATGCCCTTACTGGCACCAACCTGTGTCATTGTAGGGTATGGGGTATGATGCATAAAGTGCATGTATAGCAGTGAAGAGCAGGTAGTTATAAAAATGTTTGGCAGAGTATGCTGCCCTACCCTCTATGTTAGTGACACTGAAAAATGTCAAGGGGGAGCTCCAGCTCTCCCTATCACCAGCTTTTCCACCTTCCTTGAGAGTACAGTACTGCCCTCACAGGCTGGTACCATACTACAGCCTGCTCCCGATAATAATTATAATAATAATTCATTATAATAAAGGACATAGTAATTGGAACTTGGAATGTAAGGGGAGCAAATGATGAGGTGAAAGAGAGAGAGATTGTCCGGGTGCTTGAGGGTGCGAAAGTGGATATATGTGGAATATCTATCTATCTATTGCCAGACGCCTCAATCCCGTTTGGGGTGGCCACAAACAAATAGCCTCCAAGTCGCCCTGTCCCTCGCCATTTCACTGCCCTGCTCCCAACTCACACACCCCTCTCTCATATACCTCTCCACCCCATCCCTCCATCTCATCCTTGGCCTCCCCCTCCCTCTTCCCCCCTCCACCTCACTCACATACACTCTCTTCATCAGTCTGAAACAGAATGGAGAGGAGAAAGTGTGAGAGAATGGGAGTATGGATGGTGTATATGTGCAGGAGTAGGTGAGAATGAGAGGGCAAAGGAAGGAGTATATATTGTTGTGAGTAAAAGATGGAAGAGGAGCATAAGACAGTATGGATCAGTTGGGTCAAGGATTGTGTGGGTAAAGTTGAAAGTTGGAATACAAATGTGGGCGATTGTGTGTGTGTATGCACCAACGCAAGATCGTGCTAGAAGAGTGAGAGAAGAGTTCTGGACAAATGTAGAAGTGTGCATGGAAAAGTCTGGAAGGAATGACAGAGTGTTTTTGATTGGTGATATGAATGGTAAAGTTGGGAATGTGAAGGTGGATGGAATAGTTGGTGAGCGGGGTGTGCCTGCTGAGATAGATGAGAATGGGAGTGCGTTAGTGGACATTTGTGCTGGGAGGGGGTTGGTGATAGCCAATACCCTCTTCAGGCATAAAATGACCACAGGTATACATGGCGAGTGATGAGAAAGGTGGGTGGTGAACTGAATGAAAGGAAGGCAATGATTGATTATGTGTGTGTGGATGAAAGGATGCGAAGATGTGTAAAGGATGCAAGAGTGTATAGAGGTTGGGGGAGTGGACTTTCTGACCACTACTTGGTGGTGGCCAGAATTAGGATTCAAGTAAGATGGAGGAATAGAAGAAGGGAAAGACGAGAGGAAGGAGTAGTTGCAAGGAGAGTGGAAAGGTTACAAGAGGATGAGAAAAAGGCAGAGTATAAGAGAGAAGTGGAGGAACGATTGGGCAAATATGAATTGGAGCAGATGGGAGACGTGGAAGGTGTGTGTAGGATATTTACAGAAGAAATATGTGCAGCATGTGATGTGGTGTGTGGAAGGAAGAGAAGACGGAGGGAGGTGCAAGGAACGGCGTGGTGGACTGAAGAGGTGAGACAGGCTGTGGCACAAAATAAGAAAGCATACAATGAATGGATGAGAAATAGGGGCGTGGAAGAAGTTGAGAGGCGGAAGAGAGAGTTATATGTACTGTAGAAAGAAAGAAAGAAAGAGGTTAAAAGATTAGTAAGAGAGAGTAAGAAGAGAGTGGATGAGGAATTTGGAAGGAATTTGAGTGTAAAGTGGAGGGACTGTAAGAAAATGTTCTGGAAAGAGGTGAAAAGAGTAAGACAGGGTGGAAGTGAAGTTAGCAGGGGAGTGAAAGATAAAAATGGTAGATTACTAGTGGAGAAGGGAGAAAAAGTGAGCAGATGGAGAGAACACTTTAAGGAATTGTTGAACATAGAGGATGGAAGTAATGCGAGTATAAGTGGCTGGGGAATGGCTGGGAGGAGGAGGGAGGTGAGAAGACAGGAAGAAATCAGTAGGATAGAAGCTGTGGAAGCAATGAAGAAAGTTAAATCTGGGAAAGCCCCAGGAATTGATGGAGAGTGTAGTGAAATGCTGAAGCATGGGGGAGAGATAGTAGTAGAATGGATGTGGAAGATGTGCAGATTGGCCTGGGAGGAAGGTAGAGTCCCGGAGGATTGGAAGTCAGGTATAATTATTCCCTTGTACAAAGGAAAAGGGGAAAAAGAAGTGTGTGGTAATCAAAGGGGCATTTGTCTTCTTAGTATAATAGGAAAAGTGTATGGTAGGATACTTATTGACAGAGTTAGAGAAAGAACAGAGAAATTAGTTGGAGAAGAACAGGGAGGCTTTAGGAAGGGAAGAGGTTGTGTAGATCAGATATTCATTCTTAGATCTTGAGTGGAAAAGTTTCTAGAGAAGGGAAAGAAGTTGTATGCGGCTTTCATGGATTTGGAGAAAGCATATGACAGGGTGGATAGACAAGGATTGTGGAAAGTGTTAAGAATATATGAAGTAGATGGGAAGTTGTTGAATGCTGTGAAGAGTATGTACGATGGTGCGAAGGCTGCAGTGCATGTGGATGGTGAACTAAGTGAATTTTTCTCTTTGAAAGTTGGGTTGAAACAGGGATGTGTCATGTCTCCATGGTTGTTCAATCTGTACATGGATGGGGCAATAAAAGAGGTACAAGGTAGGGTAGTGGATGTTGGAGTGGCCCTGGTGAAAGAGGATAGTGTCTGGAAACTCCCTGTACTGTTGTTTGCAGATGATACTGTGTTGTTGAGTGAAGACGAAGGGGAGCTGCAAGGCTTGGTGGATGAGTTTGGGAATGTGTGCAAGAAACGGAATCTCAAGGTGAATGTAGGGAAGAGTAAAGTGATAGTCTTTGAGAGAGGTGAAGTCAGTGAATGTATAGTGAGGTTGGATGGTGAGGAATTGGAAAATGTGAGTACGTTTAAGTACTTGGGTAGTGTGATGAGTAAGGATGGAGATTTGGAGGATGAAGTGCTTGAAAGGGTACAGCAGGGAAGAAAGGTTGCTGGTTCTTTGAAAGCAGTGATAAGAAACAGGGAAGTGAGCATGGATGTGAAAAAGTTACTACATGACAGTATTGTGATACCAACTCTAACGTATGCAAGTGAAGCTTGGACGTTGTTGGAAGGACACAAGTCAAGAGTGAGAGCAGTGGAAATGAGTTATTTAAGAGGAGCCTGAGGAGTCACATGGAGAGACAGGCTGACGAATGAGGATATAAAGGAGCGCTGTGGTTTGGATGTGGATGTGATAGGAAGCGTTATGAGAACACACTGAGGTGGTTTGGCTATGTGGAGAGGATGGAGGGTGAAAGACTGACGAAGAGAGTGTATGTGAGTGAGGTGGAGGGGGGAAGAGGGAGGGGGAGGCCGAGGATGAGATGGAGGGATGGGGTGGAGAGGTATATGAAAGACGGGGGTGTGAGTTGGGAGCAGGGCAGTGAAATGGCAGGGGACAGGGCGACTTGGAGGCGATTTGTTTGTGGCCACCCCAAACGGGACTGAGGCGTCTGGCAATAGATAGAGATAGATAGAAGATTAAATAACTAAAGCTAACACTGATTTGAACTAATACACATCTGGTCCACAGGTCGTGCTGGAGTCTGCTGCCTTGACGCTGCTTCCTTGCCACACTTATCATACCCTGCTGAAGTTTGATCTGCCCTGCCGTGAGAAGCCTGACGGTGGTGTGGTGTCTTCCCCTACTCTGAGATGCCTGGTGGTGGTGGTGGTGGTGGTGGTGGTGGTGGTGGCGGCGGCGGCAGGGTGTCGTGTCTTCCCCAGCCGTGAGATGACTTGCTGCTGCTGCTGGTGATCTGCCCTGACCTGCCGAGAGAAGCCTGGTGGTGATGGTGTGATCTGCCTTGCAAGTCGGGTCGCTCCCCTCCAGGATGTTCTGTGGACAAATGCTACTTTTGAATGCATATTTTATATTGCTGTCTCTGTTAATGTATTCTATACTGAAGTGTTAATAATGAAAACTTAAATTTACTGTCTTGTTTCATTACCTTTTAAACTGTGGCTTTGACTTAATATAGGTGATAAGTATATTGCGCTCTGCAGTCTTCTGTGTTCTGGGGACGGCTTTTGTGATGAGCTAAGACATTCTGATCGCTTCACCAAAGTACTACTCAGCCTTTTGATCGTAGACATAAAAGATTATACAATACAATGATATACAGCTAAGCATAAAAAAGGTTATGGGAATTCTCCACCATGCAATCAGTGGACCTAAATTAAAGCCTATATTATAAAGCTAAGCCTGAAGAGGGTTGTGGGAAATAGATAATGATGCAGGGTAGACACTGGTAATGTTCACTGAGCCGTGCCCGCAACACACAAGAACTGGGTGGCGTAATATATGGACCACCTTGTATAATGAGAGGCCGTAAGTGTGTGCTGACCCACAAACTTGCCATCAATGCCCCGTCATAACTATTATTGTGTCTTGTAGGAAGCACAAAGAAAACAGGCCACAGAATACCTCCTTGTCTCTTGTTCCTCCTACACAAACATACATGCCTTTCACTTTTAACTTGGCACAGAGTTTTATTTAAAGCATATGAGAATGTCAGGCAGATCAGTAGCAGAAGTAGACAATACTACAGCCCTACATTCTTTCCACAGCACTCATTCGTGACTAACATCATATTCTAGTGATAACTATCGCTACTACTCGGCAAACTGTATGGAAACTATAAGCTATCTGTCTATCCATCTTTCTATAGCCAGACGACTTAATCCCGTAAGAGGTGGCCACAAACAAGTCGCCTCTATGCCACCCTGTCCCCTGTCATTCTGCATCACTCCCCCTAATTCACACACACCCTCTCTCATATACTGTACATCCCAACTCCATCCTCCACTTATAAGTAATACATTAAAACAGCCGTGAATTACTGCCGCACAAGCTGAGCCGTAATCTTATCCAACACAAACACGAAGGAGCTTTAAAGAACAGAAAACAATACCTTGATAGCAGAAGACACTAAGACCACAAGTACTGACAGCCTACACCAAGAAACATAACTAATTTCAGTCAGAGACCAAGTGAATATGAGAGGCACACAGTTCATCACTTCAGCTCAAGATCCGTCCCACCTTTGTAACCTTATGTTGCATCATCCTCTCCACAAACAAAATCGAACAACCGCCCAACACTACACAGAGTATCTTTGCAACATATCCCCTCCTCCACCCGACTCTACACTTCCCAGACACATTCACAAACTCACAAACACCCCAGCCAGCCAAAACTTTCTGCCAAACACATACATAAACACACAGACACCCCAGCCAGCCAAAACTTTCTATACCAAACACATACATAAACACACAGACACCCCAGCCAGCCAAAACTTTCTATACCAAACACATACATAAACACACTGACACCCCGGCCAGCCAAAACTTTCTATACCAAACACATACATAAACACACAGACACCCCAGCCAGCCAAAATTTTCTACCAAACAGCATCCTTCATGTGCCACCACCAGACATACACCCTTCAGACACTACCGAACCCAGAGACACGAGTACACCAACCTTCCCTGCTACAATACTAACACAAAATATAAAACACATACAATCCCCTGTGCTCATACTGCAAAGTGGCACCCCCACACCACAGCACACCCACTCACTTCCTGCACCACACCACCACAACACAGACAATCCTTCAATATAACACACGGTTCACATCCAGAGGAGCCTAAGATGTAACAAGAACAACAACAACAACAACTAGGCCAAGTTAAAGTGAAACGAGTCTAGTTACGAAAGGAAAATTATTTCAAGTTATTTTGTAAGAGCTTCGGGTACACAAAGTTACAAGGCCACAGGGAACGAACTGCATACCGAGGGTGTAATACTACGGCGGCTTTGGGGGGTTTATACCACTTTTCTTTAGTGATTTATTGTTCAACCGAGCGAAGGAGAGAATTTTACAAAGCCTTTGCCAAATTCGGAACACGAGTGACCGTGTGAAAGATTAAGAGGGCCCCTCGGGATTCTGGACCTTCCTCCTTCCCTCTTCTGTTTTCTTTCCTCTACACACACACACACACACACACACACACACACACACACACACACACACACACACACACACACACACACACACACACACACACACACACACACACATGACGCTTAAATAATAAAACAATGTGTAGCCTCTATTTATCTGTCAGTGTCCTGATATCGGTCCATATGAGGAGGGATGGAGGATGGGGGTGGCCCGGGTCGGAATGTGGGGAGGGGTTGGGTAAGGAAGCAATGAAATAGCCATGAAAGATGAAGAAAAATTATTTTATTTTATTTTATTGTTTTATTACTATTCTTTATGAAAAAACATAAACTGATTCACAATAGTATTACTGATCGAAGGATCAACAGTAGCATTTCCTTTATAAATATTCATTATATTCTAAAATTTACATTGAAATTACAATCTCTCTCTCTCTCTCTCTCTCTTTCACTCTCTCTCTCTCTCTCTCTATCACTCGATATTCATGTCTCCCTCATCTAAACCTTCTTCTTCACTGGTGGAATCCCCCTCCCCCCATCCCGTAATCCGATCCCTCCTCTTCCCTAGGCTACTCGGCTATCACTGTGAAAACACACACACACACACACACACACACACACACACACACACACACACACACGACGCTTAAGTAATAAAACAATGTGAAGTCTCTATTTATCTATCAGTGCCCAGCAGGGGCGCACCAAGGAATTTTCTAAGGGGGGGTCCCCATTTGCCAGTTTCCTGAAGTTTACATATAAGTTTTATAGTTCTAATTTGTATATATATATATATATATATATATATATATATATATATATATATATATATATATATATATATATTTATTTATTCTGATAGAATGATAGATTTCTTGGTAGGTCGTCAGTTATTTAAAAAATCGTGTGTGTGTGTGTGTGTGTGTGTGTGTGTGTGTGTGTGTGCAAAAAGCTAGGTGAAGAGAGGGGATGGGGATGGATAGGAAGGCAGGAAGGATGATGTTTTGAGTTCAGGGGGGGTAGGTCTGCATGCTAGAGAGAGAGAGAGAGAGGTGAGGAGTGACCACTTGTCCCCTGGGAATGACCAGCCCCCCCCAAGGCCTTCTAAAATTAGAACTTGCCTCGTTGGTGGGGGGGACGGTAAGCCACAGCCGCACAGCGTGACCTAGGCAGTGTTGGGTCAGCTATGGTCGGGAGAGGTCACGCTGTGTGTTCAATGACAATAAGGACAGAAAAACATTGTATTATATACTGATATTTACATTATTTGTATGTTTTATTAAGGTAATAATGCCTTACATGTGTTGTGTTCCCAGATGTAAGGGAAATTATAAAAATGGACCAAAAGTAATTTTTCCTTCCCGCAAGATAAAGAACTTGCCTCCAAGTGGCTACGTGCCATTAAGCGCGACCAGTTCACTCCAAATCGCAACAGCAGGGTAAGTACAACATTATTTTCTGTTCATTATTATCAGAAAAGTGTAGAGAGTACAGTGAGAAGCTTTAAGTCATCGTAATTGTACTGAACATAAGAAAAATGAGGCCTTAGCCATGCTAGGGTGTAGGACCAAAGCCATTACACAGACGTGGCTGGAGCTGGATAAGAGAGGAAAATATAACCCTTCATTTTTCCTACATATCTCCACAGCTTTCCTCTATAAAGAAACTGAATCGAATTCAAACGAAATCTGCATTACCTTGTTCACCCCGTATATAAGAGGCCCAATATAATACCTCCAGTATACCATCAATATAACACCCCAATACACAGTAAGATTCTAAGTGTAACACCCCAATATACTACCAATATTACAGCCCCAATATACCATTAATGTAACACCCCAATATACCACTAATATAACACCCCAATGTAATACCAGCAATATAGCACCCCAATATAATATCGCAGTATACCACCAATATAACATCACAATATACCACCAATAAAACATCACAATATACCACCAATAAAACAGCCCCAATATACCACCAGTAGAACAGCCCCAATATACCACCAGTAGAACAGCCCCAATATACCACCAGTAGAACAGCCCCAATATACTATACACTTTCTCAGGAAATATGAAGGAGAGAATTTTACAAAGCCTTTGCCAAAATCGGATCACGAGTGACCGTGTGAAGGATTAAGAGGTCCCCTCGAGATACTGGACCTTCCTCCTTCCCTCTTCCATTTTCTTTCCTCTACACACACACACACACACACGCACGACGCTTAAATAATAAAACAATGTGTAGCCTCTATTTATCTATCAGTGTCCTGATATCGGTCCATATGAGGAGGGATGGAGGATGGGGGTGGCCCGGGTCGGAATGTGGGGAGGGGTTGGGTAAGGAAGCAATGAAATAGCCATGAAAGATGAAGAAAAATTATTTTATTTTATTTTATTGTTTTATTACTATTCTTTATGAAAAAACATAAACTGATTCACAATAGTATTACTGATCGAAGGATCAACAGTAGCATTTCCTTTATAAATATTCATTATATTCTAAAATTTACATTGAAATTACAATCTCTCTCTCTCTCTCTCTCTCTCTCTCTCTATCACTCGATATTCATGTCTCCCTCATCTAAACCTTCTTCTTCACTGGTGGAATCCCCCTCCCCCCATCCCGTAATCCGATCCCTCCTCTTCCCTAGGCTACTCGGCTATCACTGTGAAAACACACACACACACACACACACACACACACACACACACACACACACACACACACACACACACACACACACGACGCTTAAGTAATAAAACAATGTGAAGTCTCTATTTATCTATCAGTGCCCAGCAGGGGCGCACCAAGGAATTTTCTAAGGGGGGTCCCCATTTGCCAGTTTCCTGAAGTTTACATATAAGTTTTATAGTTCTAATTTGTATATATATATATATATATATATATATATATATATATATATATATATATATATATATATATATATATATATATATATATTCTGATAGAATGATAGATTTCTTGGTAGGTCGTCAGTTATTTAAAAAATCGTGTGTGTGTGTGTGTGTGTGTGTGTGTGTGTGTGTGTGTGTGTGTGTGTGTGTGTGTGTGTGCAAAAAGCTAGGTGAAGAGAGGGGATGGGGATGGATAGGAAGGCAGGAAGGATGATGTTTTGAGTTCAGGGGGGGTAGGTCTGCATGCTAGAGAGAGAGAGAGAGAGGTGAGGAGTGACCACTTGTCCCCTGGGAATGACCAGCCCCCCCCAAGGCCTTCTAAAATTAGAACTTGCCTCGTTGGTGGGGGGGACGGTAAGCCACAGCGTGACCTAGGCAGTGTTGGGTCAGCTATGGTCGGGAGAGGTCACGCTGTGTGTTCAATGACAATAAGGACAGAAAAACATTGTATTATATATTGATATTTACATTATTTGTATGTTTTATTAAGGTAATAATGCCTTACATGTGTTGTGTTCCCAGATGTAAGGGAAATTATAAAAATGGACCAAAAGTAATTTTTCCTTCCCGCAAGATAAAGAACTTGCCTCCAAGTGGCTACGTGCCATTAAGCGCGACCAGTTCACTCCAAATCGCAACAGCAGGGTAAGTACAACATTATTTTCTGTTCATTATTATCAGAAAAGTGTAGAGAGTACAGTGAGAAGCTTTAAGTCATCGTAATTGTACTGAACATAAGAAAAATGAGGCCTTAGCCATGCTAGGGTGTAGGACCAAAGCCATTACACAGACGTGGCTGGAGCTGGATAAGAGAGGAAAATATAACCCTTCATTTTTCCTACATATCTCCACAGCTTTCCTCTATAAAGAAACTGAATCGAATTCAAACGAAATCTGCATTACCTTGTTCACCCCGTATATAAGAGGCCCAACATAATACCTCCAGTATACCATCAATATAACACCCCAATACACAGTAAGATTCTAAGTGTAACACCCCAATATACTACCAATATTACAGCCCCAATATACCATTAATGTAACACCCCAATATACCACTAATATAACACCCCATTGTAATACCAGCAATATAGCACCCCAATGTAATACCAGCAATATAGCACCCCAATATACCACCAATATAATATCGCAGTATACCACCAATATAACATCACAATATACCACCAATAAAACATCACAATATACCACCAATAAAACAGCCCCAATATACCACCAGTAGAACAGCCCCAATATACCACCAGTAGAACAGCCCCAATATACCACCAGTATAACAGCCCCAATATACTATACACTTTCTCAGGAAATATGAAGGAGAGAATTTTACAAAGCCTTTGCCAAAATCGGATCACGAGTGACCGTGTGAAGGATTAAGAGGTCCCCTCGAGATACTGGACCTTCCTCCTTCCCTCTTCCATTTTCTTTCCTCCACACACACACACACACACACACACACACACACGACGCTTAAATAATAAAACAATGTGTAGCCTCTATTTATCTATCAGTGTCCTGATATCGGTCCATATGAGGAGGGATGGAGGATGGGAGTGGCCCGGGTCGGAATGTGGGGAGGGGTTGGGTAAGGAAGCAATGAAATAGCCATGAAAGATGAAGAAAAATTATTTTATTTTATTTTATTGTTTTATTACTATTCTTTATGAAAAAACATAAACTGATTTACAATAGTATTACTGATCGAAGGATCAACAGTAGCATTTCCTTTATAAATATTCATTATATTCTAAAATTTACATTGAAATTACAATCTCTCTCTCTCTCTCTCTCTCTCTCTCTCTCTCAGTCACTCGATATTCATGTCTCCCTCATCTAAACCTTCTTCTTCACTGGTGGAATCCCCCTCCCCCCATCCCAGTAATCCGATCCCTCCTCTTCCCTAGGCTACTCGGCTATCACTATGAAAACACACACACACACACACACACACACACACACACACACACACACACACACACACACACACACACGACGCTTAAGTAATAAAACAATGTGAAGCCTCTATTTATCTATCAGTGCCCAGCAGGGGCGCACCAAGGAATTTTCTAAGGGGGGGTCCCCATTTGCCAGTTTCCTGAAGTTTACATATAAGTTTTATACTTCTAAGTTGTGTATGTGGGCAAAAAGCTAGGTGAAGAGAGGGGATGGGGATGGATAGGAAGGCAGGAAGGATGATGTTTTGAGTTCAGGGGGGGTGGGTCTGCATGCTAGAGAGAGAGAGAGAGGTGAGGAGTGACCACTTGTCCCCTGGGAATGACCAGGCCCCGCCACCCCCCCTCTCTCTCTCTCTCTCAAGGTTCTGTAGTCGTGAATAATAATGTCAATGCAAAGTATAACTTAACTGTGATATAAGTATTATAAAATAAATAAAACATTGGAATATATTTATTGAGAACAACTACAAGAAGTCCCCTCGAGACGTCAGCATGTGGAACTGTCATTAATTCCCTGTGGGCCAATTAACGTTCACCTTCATACATGTCTACACTCTTCTGCCACAATATTCGCCATAGATTCCACAATATTTCTCCTCATCTTTACTTTCCAATACAAAGCATACCATTAGTCATGATAATGATTGCACACACACACACACACACACACACACACACACACACACACACACACACACACACACGAGAGAGAGAGAGAGAGAGAGAGAGAGAGAGGGTAGATGGGGGAGGGAGGAGGGAGACAAGAAAGGACGGAAGCAGAGGTTTAGAGAGAGTCAGTCAGGAGGTGCTGTGACCTGAGATGCCTTCTTACAAATTCTTGATGACAGGCGAATCAAGCTCAAAAAAAATAAATAAATAAATAAATAAATAAAATAAAAGGAATAACATGCTATTAAATCTGAATATACAACGAATAACTGGTCCAATATTTTTCGTTTATTTTTACCGCTTTGTAACTCAAAAAAAAAAAAAAGTTGCATCCAAAAACAGGAACCACAGTTCATATTGACCTGTGAGCATAACAGGTCACTTATACCCATTCAGTATGTGTGTGTGTGTGTGTGTGTGTGTGTGTGTGTGTGTGTGTGTGTGTGTGTCTCATGCCTTCAGGCCCTGTCCCTGGCCAGCCTGTATTCCCACAGGTCGTTAAATCAGATGCCTTCGGCCTTTGACAGTGACTCTGGAGTAAAATAGACGATATTCTACATTCGTTTTCCTGAGACAGACTATATATGACATGGTATAATAGGTTGGCAGAGAAATGCGCCAAGACTGCGTTGTCTAGGAAACTATTAAAGCCACAACAGATCTATGGATATCATTAGAAACCTAGTAAAAAAATAACAGGAGTTACCGGTACTTGAGGGACTTTTCTCAAAATTTGCCGAGCCAGTTCTGATCAAAGGAAAATAAAAGTACCAAACTGAGCACCAGAACCGAGTTATTCTAGAAGTTAAAAGCTACTGCAGATCTGTTCAGACAGCTGGAAAGCTTATGAAGAAGCAATTGGTACTACTTAAGTTAAATAGACTTAGCTTTTAACATCAAGCGAGATGGATGGATGGATGAATGGATGGACGGATGGGTGGATGTGGAATCGTGGATGCTTGGACCGATGGTAGAGTTCCTGCTGTTTCGTCCTTCCACCTGCCGACAAAAATCATCATCAATATCATCATCATAATCATCATCATCGTAGCTGTCGTCCTCATTACCACCACCATCATCATCATCATCATTATTTACACCGTCATTCTCATTATCATTACCATTCTCCTCCTCCTCCTCATCATCATCATCATCATATTATCATCATCACCTACCTTTCTATCTATATCTGTTTATCTATAGCCAGACGCCTTTATCCCGTAAGGGGTGACCACAAGCAAATCGCCTTCATGATGTACTGTCCTCTACCATTTAGCTCAAGTATCCCAGTCATATGTTTCTACGCTTTCCCTCCATCTCATCGTCGGTCTCCCCATCCCCCTCTACCCTTCCAACTCTACCCTTCCAAGTGCACTCTTCTAGTCATTTTCTTATTCGCCATCCTCTCCACATGGCCAAACCATCTCGAAGTGTTTCTCTTAACGCTTTCAGTCTCATCCACATCGGCATCACAACGCTCCTTCATCTGCCCATTTGTCTGTCTGTCTCTATGAAACTCCACATGCTCCTCTCAAGTAGCTCATTTCCACCGCTCTCACTCTTGACTGGCGTCCTTTCAATAAGATCCAAGCTTCACTTCCATATTTAAAGTGGGAATCACAGCATGCAGTGCCCCTTTTTTTTTTTTTTTTTTAACACTTTCATCCTCAGTTCCCTCTTCCTAATCACTGCTTTTTAGAGAACAAGCAACCCTCCTTCCCTGATGTATCATTTCTGTCACTTCATCCTCTAATCATCCATCCATATTCATCATAATACATAAATACTTAAATGCACTCATATTCTTCCATTTCCTGGCAATGCAGCCTCACTGTGCATTCTGTAACCTCATACGTTGAGATGTTAAAGCATCACCACCATCAGCATCAACATCATTATCATCATCAATATCATCACCATCAGCCTGTGACACACCACTGCATGATAAGGACCCTCTCACCTTTCTCCACTCTGATCCACTGATTATTAGCCAGTTCCGTCCTTGCTCGGTAGATCTGCATCATATGATCTCTCCATCTTGTTCTCTGTGCACCTCTTCTTCTCACTCCATCTGTGGCTTGCCATTCAGTTACGCTCGCTGTCCTTCTGTTCTCTCTTCTGTGAAAGACGTGACCTGAGGTGTGTGTGTGGAGTTACCTGGAAACAATATCAGAATTAATAGATGCGGGAGCTTCAGGCCCCTTAGGTTAATCTCCTTGGTGTGGTGTGGTGTGGTGTGGTGTGGTGGGGGGGGTTGTGGTGTGGTGTGGGGAGGGTTATGTGGTGAGGGTTGTGTGGTATGTGAGGGTGGTTATGTGTGGTGTGGTGTGGCAGGGTGGCTTTGTGTGGTGTGGTGTGGGAGGGTGGTTATGTGTGTTGTGGTGTGGCAGGGTGGCTTTGTGTGGTGTGGGAGGGTGGTTATGTGTGTTGTGGTGTGGGAGGGTAATTTTCTGTGGTGTGGTGTAGGAGGAGGATTTTTTTGTGGTGTGGTGTGGTGTGGGAGGGTGGCTTTGTGTGGTGTGGTGTGGGAGGGTAGCTTTGTGTGGTGTGGTGTGGGAGGGTAGCTTTGTGTGGTGTGGTGTGGTGTGAGAGGGTGGTTATGTGTGGTGTGATGTGGGAGGAGGATTTTTTTGTAGTGTGGTGTGATGTGGGAGGAGGATTTTTTTGTAGTGTGGTGTGGTGTGGGAGGTGGTTATGTGTGGTGTGGTGTGGGAGGGTAATTTTGTGTGGTGTGGTGTGGTGTGGTGTGGTGTGGTGTTGTGTGGGAGGAGGATTTTTTGTGGTGCGGTGTGGGTAGGTGATTTTGTGTGATGTGGGAGTGTGATTTCGTGTCGTGTAGTGTGAGAGATTGGTATGGTGTAGTGTGAGAGATTGGTATGGTGTGGTGTGATACGGTGTGGGAGGGTGGTATGGTATGGTGTGGTGTGAGAGGGTGATGGTGTGTGACAATGTGTGGGACTGGTAAAACGTAACTTGGCTTCACTATAATCACTAAAGCCTATATGAGTACAACACCTCTCATCCGAAAATGGTTTGTGAGAAGCAGACGGGCAGGGCCGGTCCCAGAGCTACTGTGATAAAATGTAGAAAATCATGTGTTGTATCCTTAAAATAAAAAAGAATATGTCAGGTTAATTCCTACCTTTAAATAAAGACCAAAATATATGTATTACTTCACTCATATTCATCCACTTCCTAACGATACAT
>NC_136969.1:33761648-33762952 GCF_032717465.1 Coenobita brevimanus
TGCCTCCAGGATCGTACTGTAAGCTGCTTTGGAAATTCTTTACATCTCTTCCTTAGCGATTTAATCAGCATATTACACCACAACACCTTCTTTTATGAGAGAGATGTAAACTCTGCCGATATGAAGCCGATTTTAACACCTTACATGAAAATGTCAAGCCGTGCTATGCAAAAATAAATAGCTAAGGAAGGGGCACTGAGAAGACTCCCGTGCTTCCTAAAATACTGCCCTGTTTCCAAAAGGTGTATGACACAGAAATTTGACTTAGCTTTTAACATCAGGGGGAGCTGGATGGATGGATGGATGGATGGGGAATCGTGGATCTCTGACTGCTGACCAAGTTCTTGTAGTTCCGTGCGTCCGTCCACCTACCGACAAAAATTATCATTAGTATCTTCATTTCGATTATTAAAATTATCATTATTATTATTACCATTACTATAATTATCATAACTATAGTCATCATCATTATCATTAAAATTGGCTGGATGAATCACTCTTGCGTGATAATCAAAGACGGTGAATAAAACCCACACTTGTAGACGAAGAATATAATTACCAAACAGTTTCGGTGGACACTGCCACCATCTTCAGTGGTCAAGATAGTGAGAGGGAGTGACATACTGACTATATATAATATATAATGACGTATAGAAAAGGGGGGGAAAGGAAGGAAGGTAAAGAATGATTGTGTATATGTGATGAGTGTTATGCAACCAGGGCGACGACACGACGGCAGGAACTAGGCCTTACTGAGAGCTCTGGTCCTGGTTGCATTGTGTAAAGTGCATGAGTGTGTGTGTGTGTGTGTGTGTGTGTGTGTGTGTGTGTGTGTGTGTGTGTTTTTTAACTCAAAACCACCCCTACACCCATTATCAAGATCACGGCAGCCACGTAATAACCCGCCATCCTCATATCCAGCACCCTCGCCTCAGACCCTGACCCCCCACCAAGATACTCCCCTTCCTCCACCCCTCCCCTTTCCTTATCCCCCTACCCAAGCCCTCTAGGGCTACAACACCTTACCCTAACACCCGTATCCTACCATCCTACCCAGGCTTCTGGAGCCGGAAAAGATCAGATGAACCTGAGAGGCAGCCAATAAGCTAATGCTTGGCAGAGAAAGCCGTAGCTATTCACTCCTCCCGTCCTTAAGTAACAACACAGTGCACGTGCGAGACCCCCCCCCCTCCCAACACCAAACACACGCACGTTGGGTTAAGCCCCGACACTCTTTCTCTTATAGTCTAATTTCTTCCTCTCCTACTTAAAAAAAAAATAAAAAAGAATGTAATAAGACAGAG
>NC_136969.1:33763052-33773052 GCF_032717465.1 Coenobita brevimanus
CTTTCCAATCAATTGCTCTCCACACTCTTGCGTCATCAGCGTCATCCAGCAAGGCAGCCTCCCCTCCCACCTACCTCTCACGATTGCTACCACCCATCTCTACCGCTCTGTCTACACTCCCTACATTGTCCTCCGCACACGAGTATAAAGCGCCAGTGATGCGCTCAAAAGCATCAACATTTACATAATCTTCAAGTTAGGTACTCTTTGCATAATATTATTCACAAATGCTTCTTTGTTGGGATTCTGTTAAATCTGAGTGACTCCTCTTCTTCTCTCTCTCTCTCTCTCTCTCCCTCTATTAAACAAGTCCGTTGCCAGCATTTCCATGAAGGGCTGCGTGATCCTCTAGCGACCCCCGCCCTCGTCATGAGACTGTCCAAATCTACGCCTGAACACGTAACTGTTACGTGTAATGGGTGATCGGAAGGGAGCGTCACTCCCGTTCCTTAACACAGAAAAATCACTCATATAGTCTATCAGAGACGGTGACGCCACATCACGTATCCACCTTCCGAAACCCAGGTGCCGCGTCTCCGATATAGTTTTATCACCAGGAAAATGTTTCAAAGTCAGCATACATGAGGTTATTAATGACAACCAATCTGTTATCAATACATATAGTACACAACAATCTCAGCGTTATCGTTAGCCCTTGTTTACATCATCGTGAATCACTGGGTATGATGCATATCATTTACATTAGGTATCTCCGCTAATCGACAACACAATACTTTCACACACACACACACACACACACAGAATTTATTTTTGGGTAGGGCTGGTAAAGAGAACCTGTATGATCATGAGAGTTAATAGAGACAGTATTAACACTCTTATGACTCACTTCCTCAGCTGAATGCTATCGCCCAGCAGTACCTGGGAATAAAATACTAGAGTTGGGTAAAATACTACCATGGGTACTATCTAGTGGTTGTAAAAGTAGCTGAGACAAGTCTCTCGTCTTGGTAGGCGTCGCTACTTCTGGCTAGCTTTTGCTAGTGGCCGTATGACAGTGGAAAGGCGAGGGTGTGTGTGTGTTGCTGTAGCATCATTCCTCTGAGTGTAAGTAAGTTGGATATTTGCTACGTTTTTAGCCATTAAGGTGACTACATTAGGACACAAGGATATCGCACTGACAGCCAGGAAGTATCATGGCCCAAAGAAATATTACCTATGAGGCTGCTAGACGTAATTCTGATGAGACAAGGGGGCTGTTGGTGTGAGGGAGATGGGAGGCCTTGTACCGCCTCAATCTTGGTGTCTCAGACCAGTGAAATAGCAGTGTGAGTGTCATCCTGTAGATTCTCGTTCCTGATCAGACCGGTGGACTAGGCTTGCTTGCCTCTCTGTCCATGTCCAATCCCAACCAGTACAGTTTGGGACTCTGGAATGTATACTGATAAGTGCGATTCAGATATGCAGAGGGACAATGTGATGCGAAAAAATTATTGTATGTAAAATTATTTTGTCCTGAAGCGCATGCACACACACACACACACACACACACACACACACACACACACACACACACACACACACACACACACACACACACACATGCACTGCATGTGTCGAACTCAGCCGCAAGCACACACACACAGACACAGACACACACACACACACACACACACACACACACACACACACACACACACCCACACACACACACACACACACACCCACACACACACACACAAAGTATATTAATGGTGTTATTATATATATATTATTATTATTAATATATTATTATTATTATTAGTTATAATAATATTAATATAGTATATATTAATAATAATAATATTTAGATATATATATTGTTATTATTATTATATATTATATTAATATATATATAAAAATTAGTTCCTTCATTTACCTAGGTCAGAGATCGTCAGCTTTTTTTTTGCAGCTTTTCGGGATTTCCCGTAGTGCAGTGGTAAATTTGGATCAGTCAATATACAGCTTCTGCATTGACATTTCCACGTCCTCTTTCTTTCGTGACTAGCATCAATCTAGTGGTTAACCCTTGTCACAACAATAAAATTTAAGAAAATGAGATTGCAATTTTACGCCAAGTTAGATTGGAACAGGGGTCCTTATCCTGCAGCGGTGTGTAAACACAGGCTGCGATGATGATGATAATAGGGTTGTCGGAGATGATATTGATAATGATGATAGTGATGCTGCTGATGATAGTGATGTTGAAACTCCTGAACCACACTAACTGGACCGAGATTATGGTGATTGTAATGATGATGAAGCAGTTGGGATAATAATGATGATGATGATGACGGTGATGGAACTTATGTGGTAACTCTTTAACAGGTTGTGATGATTGCTGTGCTTCTGACGCTGTTGCTCCTGGCGATGATGATGATGATGATGATGATGACGATGATGATGATGACGATGATGATGATGATGACGATGATGATGATGATGACGACAACGACAACGATGATGATGGTGATGACGATGATGACAGACGGCGACGACCTCATAAGTCTATGGCTGAGTCACCTCTTGTTTTTCGTTTCTCTTCAAATGTAGTTGGTGACTGTGTGTAGGAGAGAGAGTAGAGAGAGAGATATGTCGTGTGTGTGTGTGTGTGTGTGTGTGTGTCCGCGCATGCTTGTGTGTATTTGCGTGCGTGCGTGCGTGTGTACAGCCTTTCCCTCACACTCGAATCTATTTATATCATAAGAGTGCAAATGAGTGTCAGGGATATTGCTCTTCTTGGCCATACAAATACTAAACATTTACACTTAATATTCTGAAAAATATGCATACTGAATTCCTAAGGTCACTCAATGGGCTTTCAAAAATCATTGTTCACTTAGTCTCTTTATTTATCGCAAGGAAAGGGATGGCGAATAAGAAAATGACTAGAAGAGGTGCATTCCATGAGTTAGCTGGCGATAGAGGGGGATGGGGAGACCGACGATGAGAGATGGAGGGAAAGAGAAGAAACATATGACTGGGATACTTGAGTTAAATGGTAGAGGCCAGTACATCATGAAGGCGATTTGCTTTGTGGTCACCTCTACGGGATTATAGGCGTCTGGCTATAGATAAACAGATATACATAAATAGATAGATAGGGTAGGTGATGATGATAATATGATATTGATGATGATGATGAGAATGGTAATGATAATGAGAATGACGGTGTATATAATGATGATGATGATAATGACGACGACAGTTATGATGATGAGGAGGAGGAAGATATTGATGATGATTTTTGTCGGCAGGTGGAAGGACGAAACAGCAGGAACTCTACCATCGGTCCAAGCATCCACGATTCCAATATCCATCCATACATCCATACATCCATCTTGCTTCGATGTTAAAAGCTAAGTCAATTTAACTTTAGTATCAATTGCTTCTTCATAAGCTTTCCAGCTGTCCGAAACTATGATCTGCAGTAGCTTTAAAAAATTCTAGAATAACTCGGTTCTGGGTGCTCAGTTTGGTACTTTTTATTTTCATTTTATCAGCACTGGCGCGGCAAATTTTGAGAAAAAGTCCCTCAAGTAACTCCTGTTATTTTTTTTTACTAGGGTTTCTAATGATGTCCATAGATCCGTTGTTGCTTTAACAGTTTCCTAGACAACACAGTCTTGGCGCCGTTCTCTGCCACCCTATTATACCATGTCATAGGCAGTGTTCTCGCTCGCTTGCTCTGTACGCTCGGGCTCGCTTGAACAAATAAATCACTGAAGAAAAGGTGGTATAAAGCCCCTAAGCCGCCACAGTATTATAACTCCTCGGTATGCAGTTCGTCCCCAGGCCTTGTAACTCTAGTGTACCCGATTAGCGCTTACAAAATAACTTGGAAATAATTTTTCCTTTTCTGTAACTGGTGACTCTGTTTCACTTTAACTTGCCTGAGTTGTTGTTGTTGTTCTTGTTACATCTTAGGCTCCTCTGGATGTGAACTCCTGTGTTATATTGAAGGATTGTCTGTGTTGTGGTGGTGTGGTGCAGGAAGTGAGTGTGGGTTGTGGTGTGGGGGTGCCACTTTGCAGTATGAGCACAGGAGATTGTGATGTGTGTTATATTTTGTGTTAGTACTCTAGCAGGGAAGGTTGGTGTACTCGTGTCTCTGGGTTCTCAGAAGTGTCCGAAGGCGTGTATGCCTGGTGGTGGCAAATGAAGGATGCTGTTTGGCAGAAAGCTTCTGGCTGGCTAGGGTGTTCATAGTGTTTATGTATGCTTCGGCAGGTTTAATGGTTGGGGTGTCTGTGTGTTTATGTATGTGTTTGGTATAGAAAGTTTTGGCTGGCTGGGGTGTCTGTGTGTTTATGTATGTGTTTGGTATAGAAAGTTTTGGCTGGCTGGGGTGTCTGTGTGTTTATGTATGTGTTTGGCAGAAAGTTTTGGCTGCGACTGTGGGTGTTTGCAGAAGGCTGAGTTTGTAGCCGCCAGGAATGTGTCTGGGAAGTGTAGAGTTTGGTGGAGGAGGGGATATGCTGCAAAGATAGTCTGTGAAGTGTTGGGCGGTTGTTCGATTTTGTTTTGTGGAGAGGATAGATGCAACATAAGGGTTACAAAGGTGGGACGGATCTTGAGCTGAAGTGATTGAACTGTGTGCCTCTCATACCACTTCACTTGGTCTCTGACTGAAATTAGTTATGTTTCTTGGTGTAGGCTGTCAGTACTTGTGGTCTTAGTGTCTTCTGCTATCAAGGTATTGTTTTCTGTTCTTTAAAGCTCCTTCGTGTTTGTGTTGGATATGATTACGGCTCAGCTTGTGCGGCAGTAATTCACGGTTGTTTTAATGTATTACTTATAAGTGGAGGATGGAGTTGGGATGTATATGCGAGAGGGTGTGAATTAGGGGAAGTGATGCATAATGACGGGGACAGGGTGGCATAGAGGAGACTTGTTTGTAATACCTCTCTACGGGATTAAGTCGTCTGGCAATAGATAGATGGATAGACAGATAGCTTATAGTTTCCATACAGTTTGCCGAGTAGTAGCGATAGTTGCGATAGTTATCACTAGAATATGATGTTAGTCACGAATGAGCGCTGTGGAAAGAATGTGTAGGGCTGTAGTATTGTCTACTTCTGCTACTGATCTGCCTGACATTCTGGTATGCTTTAAATAAAACTCTGTGCCAAGTTAAAGTGCGAAAGGCGTGTATGTTTGTGTAGGAGGAACAGTAGAGACATAGGAGGTATTCTTTGGCTCTGTTTTCTTTGTGCTTCCTACAAGACACAACAATCGTTATGACGGGCAATGTTGGTGTGCAAGTTTGTAAGTCAGCACATTCACTTACGGCCTCTCATTATACAAGGTGGTCCATATATTACGTCACCCAGTTCTTGATGTGTTGCGGGCACGGCTCAGTGAACATTGCCAGTGTTCCTACCCTGCATCATTATCTATTTCCCACAAATTCCCTCTTTCAGGCTTAGCTTTAGTAATATAGGCTTTAATTTAGGTCCACTGATTGCATGGTGGAGAATTCCCATAACCTTTTTTATGCTTAGCTGTATATCATTGTATTGTATAATGATTTATGTCCACGATCACAAGTTGTTGAGTAGTAATTTCGTGAAGCGATCAGAATGTCTTAGCTCATCACAAAAGCCGTCCCCAGAACACACAAGACTGCAGAGCGCAATATACTTATCACCTATATTAAGTCAAAGCCAACAGTTTAAAAGGTAATGAAACAAGACAAGAAAAAATTTAAGTTTTCATTATTAACACTTCAGTAATAGAATACATTAACAGAGACAGCAATATAAAATATGCATTCAAAAGTAACATTTTGTCCACAGAACATTCCTGGTGGAGTTTTAACCCGACTTGCAAGGCAGATCACACCATCACCACTCAGGCTTCTCTCGGCAGGGTCAGGGCAGATGTCACTGCAGCAGCAGCAGCAAGTCATCTCACGGCTGGGGAAGACACCACACCCTGCCGCCGCCGCTGCCACCGCTGCCGCTGCTACGCCGCCACCACCACCACCACCACCACCAGGCATCTCAGTAGTAGGGGAAGACACCACATCACCGTCAGGCTTCTCACGGCAGGGCAGACCAAACTTCAGCAGGGTATGACCAGTGTGGCAAGGAAGCAAAGCGTCAAGGCAGCAGACTCCAGCACGACCTGTGGACCAGATGTGTATTAGTTCAAATCAGTGTTAGCTTTAGTTATTTAATCTTCTATCTATCTCTATCTAGTTGCCAGGACGCTCCTCAATCCCGTTTGGGGTGGCCACAAACAAATCGCCTCCAAGTCGGATTCTCCTGTCCCCCGCCATTTCACTGCCCTGCTCCCAACTACACACCCCGTCTTTCATATACCTTCTCCACCCCATCCCTCCATCTCATCCTCGGCCTCCCCCTTCCTCTTCATCCTCCACCTTCACTCACATACATTCCTCTTCGTCAGTCTTTCACCCTCCATCCTCTCCACATGGCCAAACCACCTCAGTGTGTTTTCCTAACGCTTCCTATCACATCCACATCCACATCACAACGCTCCTTTATATCCTCATTCGTCAGCATGTCTCTCCATGGGACTCCACAGGCTCCTCTTAAATAACTCATTTCCACTGCTCTCACTCTTGACTTGTGTCCTTCCAACAACGTCCAAGCTTCACTTGCATACGCTAGAGTTGGTATCATACTGTCATGTAACTTTTTCACTTCCATGCTCACTTCCCTGTTTCTATCACTGCTTTCAAAGAACTGTAGCAACCCTTTCTTCCCTGCTGTATCCTTTCAAATCACTTTCACTTTCCAAACCTCCATCCTACCACTACACTAATTTGCATTTAAATGTACTCACATTTTCCACTCAATCTCGCTGTGGCTATTCACACTTTCACCTCTCTCAGTGACCATCGTTTTGTTTTCTTACATTCAATTTTTTGGGATTCCAGTTTTCTACACACTCTCTCAGTCTCGTCCACTCAGGTTTGCAGTTTCTGTCTCACTCAATGTCTCATAGTATAGGAGCCTGTAAGAGCCTAGCCCACTACCCTATTTGTACCTCTTTATTACTCCCCATCTCCATACTTACTCATCACACTACCCAAGTACTTTCAACCCAGTACTAGCAATACGTGACTCATTGAACTGTGTGGGAATGGCACACAGTTGGGGAACTGTATCAATAATATTTATTAGTCTGCTAACTAGGGGTGTTGCATGAATGTTTGACAAACTTTCAAATCAAACATTTCATGCAACACCCTGTATGGGAAATTTGGATAAAATATTGGTATATAATTCTTAACTGTGTGCCATTCCCACCAGAATCTGAGCAGTCTAATGAGTCCACGCTTTGAAGGCTGGGTTGAAAGAGGATGTCATGTCTCCATGGTTGTTCAATTCAGTATATGGATGGGGTAATAAAGAGGTACAAGGTAGGGTAGTGGATTTTGGAGTGGCCCTCAGGAGAGAGGGTGTGTTTGGAAGTACATCCTGTAATGTAGTTTGCAAATGATACTGTGTTGTTGAGGAAGACGAAAGAGAGCTGCAGGCTTGGTGGATGAGTTTGGGAGAGTGTGTAAGAACGGGAATCTAAAGGTGAATGTAGGGAAGAGTAAAGCGATGGTCTTTGAGAGAGGTGAAGTCAGTGAATGTACAGCGAGGTTGGATGGTGAGGAATTGGAAAATGTGAGTACGTTTAAGTACTTGGGTAGTGTGATGAGTAAGGATGGAGGTTTGGAGGGTGAAGTGTTTGAAAGGATACAGCAGGGAAGAAAGGTTGCTGGTTCTTTGAAAGCAGTGATAAGAAACAGGGAAGTGAGCATGGAAGTGAAAAAGTTACTACATGACAGTATTGTGATACCAACTCTAACGTATGCAAGTGAAGCTTGGACGTTGTTGGAAGGACACAAGTCAAGAGTGAGAGCAGTGGAAATGAGTTATTTAAGAGGAGCCTGTGGAGTCCCATGGAGAGACATGCTGACGAATGAGGATATAAAGGAGCGTTGTGATGTGGATGTGGATGTGATAGGAAGCGTTAGGAAAACACACTGAGGTGGTTTGGCCATGTGGAGAGGATGGAGGGTGAAAGACTGACGAAGAGAATGTATGTGAGTGAGGTGGAGGGGGGAAGAGGAAGGGGGAGGCCGAGGATGAGATGGAGGGATGGGGTGGAGAGGTATATGAAAGACGGGGGTGTGAGTTGGGAGCAGGGCAGTGAAATGGCGGGGGACAGGGCGACTTGGAGGCGATTTGTTTGTGGCCACCCCAAACGGGATTGAGGCGTCTGGCAATAGATAGAGATAGATAGAAGATTAAATAACTAAAGCTAACACTGATTTGAACTAATACACATCTGGTCCACAGGTCGTGCTGGAGTCTGCTGCCTTGACGCTGCTTCCTTGCCACACTGGTCATACCCTGCTGAAGTTTGGTCTGCCCTGCCGTGAGAAGCCTGACGGTGATGTGGTGTCTTCCCCTACTCTGAGATGCCTGGTGGTGGTGGTGGTGGTGGTGGCGGCGGCAGCGGCGGCGGTGGCAGCGGCGGCGGCAGGGTGTCGTGTCTTCCCCAGCCGTGAGATGACTTGCTGCTGCTGCTGGTGATCTGCCCTGACCTGCCGAGAGAAGCCTGGTGGTGATGGTGTGATCTGCCTTGCAAGTCGGGTCGCTCCCCTCCAGGATGTTCTGTGGACAAATGTTACTTTTGAATGCATATTTTATATTGCTGTCTCTGTTAATGTATTCTATACTGAAGTGTTAATAATGAAAACTTAAATTTTCTGTCTTGTTTCATTACCTTTTAAACTGTGGCTTTGACTTAATATAGGTGATAAGTATATTGCGCTCTGCAGTCTTGTGTGTTCTGGGGACGGCTTTTGTGATGAGCTAAGACATTCTGATCGCTTCACGAAATTACTACTCAACCTTGTGATCGTGGACATAAATGATTATACAATACAATGATATACAGCTAAGCATAAAAAAGGTTATGGGAATTCTCCACCATGCAATCAGTGGACCTAAATTAAAGCCTATATTATAAAGCTAAGCCTGAAGAGGGTTGTGGGAAATAGATAATGATGCAGGGTAGACACTGGCAATGTTCACTGAGCCGTGCCCGCAACACACAAGAACTGGGTGACGTAATATATGGACCACCTTGTATAATGAGAGGCCGTAAGTGTGTGCTGACTTACAAACTTGCCACCAATGCCCCGTCATAACGATTATTGTGTCTTGTAGGAAGCACAAAGAAAACAGGCCAAAGAATACCTCCTTGTCTCTTGTTCCTCCTACACAAACATACACGCCTTTCACTTTAACTTGGCACAGAGTTTTATTTAAAGCATACCAGAATGTCAGGCAGATCAGTAGCAGAAGTAGACAATACTACAGCCCTACATTCTTTCCACAGCGCTCATTCGTGACTAACATCATATTCTAGTGATAACTATCGCAACTATCGCTACTACTCGGCAAACTGTATGGAAACTATAAGCTATCTGTCTATCCATCTATCTATTGCCAGACGACTTAATCCCGTAAGAGGTGGCCACAAACAAGTCTCCTCTATGCCACCCTGTCCCCCGTCATTATGCATCACTTCCCCTAATTCACACCCTCTCTCATATACATCCCAACTCCATCCTCCACTTATAAGTAATACATTAAAACAACCGTGAATTACTGCCGCACAAGCTGAGCCGTAATCATATCCAACACAAACACGAAGGAGCTTTAAAGAACAGAAAACAATACCTTGATAGCAGAAGACACTAAGACCACAAGTACTGACAGCCTACACCAAGAAACATAACTAATTTCAGTCAGAGACCAAGTGAATATGAGAGGCACACAGTTCATCACTTCAGCTCAAGATCCGTCCCACCTTTGTAACCTTATGTTGCATCATCCTCTCCACAAACAAAATCGAACAACCGCCCAACACTTCACAGACTATCTTTGCAGCATATCCCCTCCTCCACCAAACTCTACACTTCCCAGACACATTCACAAACTCACAAACACCCCAGTCAGCCAAAACT